>NW_015173277.1:51370-67680 GCF_001447785.1 Gekko japonicus | reverse complement strand
GAGTGCCGAGGGTGGCCGGTCACACCGAAGCCCTTGGCTGGGCAGTGCTGCCAGGTCCCCCACCACCACCGGCTACCAGGAGAGGATGGGGGGAGACTCCTGGGGATTTGAGGATGGAGCCTGGGGAGGGCAGGGGCCTCCGTGGGGCACAGTGACATTGACGCAACCCTCCAAAGCATCCCTTTTCTCCAGGGGAGCTGATCCATGTAGTCTGGGGATGAGGTGAAATTCCGGGGGTTCCCCAGGTCTCGCCTGGAGGCTGGCATCCCTAAACAGGAGTGCGTTAGAAGTGAAGGACTGTGCAGTATCTCTTCCTGCCAAGCATACCAGTGTGCCAAAGGAGGTACTACAGCTAGTAAGGTGGGTGGATCGGATCCCTCTGTATCCTTCCTCTAGTCTATTCCATCGCTGTCTCTCCGTTTATCCAGACTGCTGTTCTCAGGGAACTTCTTTCCTCCTGGATGCCTCCTTCCCTTCCTATCTTTCACTCTCTGACCTCATGAGTGGGCTTGCCAACTTTGGGTTGGGAGATTCCTGGAGATTGGGTGGTGAACCCTGCAGAGGGCAGGGTTTGGGGAGGGGAGAGACCTCAGTGGGGGTACGGTGCCTTAGCGTCCCCCTTCCAAAGATGCCATTTTCTCCAGGTGAACTGATGTCTGTTGCCCGGAGACCAGTTATAATAGTGGGAGATCTCCAGCCACCACCTGGAGGTTGGCAACCCTATAGGAGGTGGAACCACGGGAGGGTGAAATTTGGGGGGAGCAGGGTATAATGCCATAGAGGCAGTTCCTAGAACTATCCTTTGTCACTTCCGGGTAGCCCTAGACATCCCTAGGAACTCTATGGTAAGAGCTTCTCGTCAGCAGACAAGGCCTTGGTTCCATGTCAATTTTTCTCCAGGGACACCTCCACCCCCGGCCCTCCCACTCGAGAGGCCACATTTGCTGTATGGAGCAAAGGGGCATCAAAGACCAGTGGCTGCATCGTGAAGACATCAGAGATGGGTTAGGTTGGGCTTTACCGAGGACGGAGTTGCTCCTTCCCACCTACCAAGGTGGCACCCAGCAGCTTCACTGCTCCATCACAGCTCCGTCACTTTTACTGCAAGCCCAGCCAGAGTGGGCACCCAGCTTGTGTCAAATAGGGAAATGTGGTCCTTTCTTATGCCTTTTGCATGAGTGACTCTCCAAGTTGTGCTCATGGAATCCTGGCATTAGGGCGACCATCCTCAAGGGGGCCTGGAGTTCTCCCCTGATCTCCAACTGATCTCCAACCCATCCTCAAGAGGACCTGGAGTTCTCCCCTGATCTCCAACTGATCTCCAACCCATCCTCAAGAGGACCTAGAGTTCTCCCTCGATCTGATCTCCAACCCATCCTCAAGAGGACCTGGAGTTCTCCCTCGATCTCCAACTGATCTCCAACCCACACAGATCAGTTTTCCGATAGGAAATGGCAGCTCCAGAAGGCTGACTGGATGCTATGCGATACAGTTGAGGTCCCCAACATGGTTGAGCTGATGGGCACTTTTGGAATTCCGTGGACGGGGCATGGGCACCACTACAAGATGGCCGCCGCGGGAGCCGGAGCTAGGATCACTGCCCTCAAGGTGGCTCCTGGAGTTCCACCAGAAGAACAGCTGGTCTCCAGACTCCAGAGTTCAGTTCCTCCAGAGGAAATGGCACATCATAGTGTCTAGGGAGAACGGAGGACCTAGAGCAACGCCATGTCCTCACTGAGCTCACTTCCTTTGTCAGACTCTGTCTTCCTGAGGCACTGTCCCCAGATCACCAGGAATTGTCCATGCCAGAGTTGCCAATCCCAGCTGTGAGCACAGAATCACAGCGTCATAGAGTTGGGAGGGACCTCCAGGGTCATCTAGTCCAACCCCCCCCCCCGCACAATGCAGGAAATTCACAAATACCTCCCCACACACACACCCAGTGATCGTTGTTCCATGCCCAGAAGAAGACAAAAAAACCTCCAGGATCCCTGGTCAAACCAGCCTAGAGAAAAATTGCTTCCTGACCCCAAAGTGGCAATCAGCATTTCCCTGGGCGTGTAAGAAAGGGCCACGAGAACTAAGCACTGGGGCAACCCTTCCTGCCCTCCCTTCTCGTGATCTGCCGAAGTTCACAGAATCCGCATCGCTGTCAGATGGGGCCATCTAGCCTCTGTTTGAAAACCTCCAAAGGAGGAGAGCCCACCACCTCCCAAGGAAGCCTGTTCCGCTGAGTAACCGCTCTGTCAGGAAGTTCTTCCTAATGTTTAGCCGAAAACTCTTCTGATTTAATTTCAACCTGCTGGTTCTGGTCCGACCTTCTGGGGCAACAGAAAGCAACTCTGTCCCATCCTCTATATGGCAGCCCTTCAAGTACTTGAAGATGGTTAGCGTATCACCTCTCAGTTGTCTCCTCTCCTGGCTAAACATGCAGAACTTTACATGTATCCCCACTGAAATCCATGCCTCCAAAATGGCAGGCATGTGGACCTAGTGCCAATCGCACCCCTGTGGAAAGGTTATTTGGGTTTAATGGGGATCTCAGTTGCTCTTTTATACCTTAACAACTGCGAGCTACTGCAGTTCACCTTTTCAAACCCCAAAATGCCGGTGTGATTATATACCCTTTTATTCCCGAAAGAAAAAACAAGGTACAGCTGACCAAGTTGGACTAATCCAGTTGAGCAGCCAGGCTTAGACAACAATGTGTTTAGCCTGCAGACATGTGATATCTTTTGAAATCTCTTCAGGGACTTGTCAGTTTGTTATGTGCTGTTTCAGAACCCAGGGTTATCGAAAAATAAAAGCGCTGCTCTTTTAACCTCATGCTGATAGGCATCAGCCTGAGAGTCTTTGGCCTCCGCCGCACGCTCCGTAGTACCGTTTGACTCGCAGTGTGAGCAGAATCTCTGCCGGTCCCCTCCCAGGACTGTGACGCTAAACCACAACACTGAGGGCAGAAAAGCGAAAGCGGAGAACATTGACCCATGGTGTAGAAGAGCTTTTTTTTTCAGACTTTCCGTCCTCAGAGATACCTCTCCGTGTCAAAAGAGAGGCTTGAGAAATCCTTCTGAATCTGCCACAGAAGAACCTCTGCATGTGAACACATAAGGCTGCCTTGTACTACATCAGACCCTCAGTCCATCGCTGCCAGCCTTGCCTACTCAGACCGGCCGTGGCTCTCCAGGGTCTCAGGATGAGGCCTTCCACATCACCTTCACCTCCCGCCTGGTCCTGTTAACTGGAGAATGCTGCCGGGGATTGAACCGGGGACCTTCTGCATGCCAAGCACATGCTCTCCCACTGAGCCATGGCCTCTTCCATGTTTGTTCTAGAATGCACACTCCTTTCGTGCAGGCTGCTGCCTAGGAGGTTGTCAGCTCCAGCTTGGGGAATCCGTGAAGATTTGGGGGAGGGGGTGCCTCTGAAGTGTGAAGTCTGTGAGGACTCACCCATGGGGGGCTGTTATGTACGTGGACCGCCACCAGGGGTCCGCGGAACAGGCCAGAGCTTGGATCCTAGAACAATGGAAACCTCGGATCCTGGATCCCCCAGCCCCAACCAATAGCCACCTTGGCGGGACATTCAAACCCTCCAATGGGAATGGGGGGGTGCTGGGTGGATATGTATATAGTTGGCCCCGTTGGCCGTTAGAGTCGGTCTTTGTTTGTGTTAAGTACAATAAACGTGTGGTACAGTATGCCGTCGTCTGAGTCCTCCATGCAGCGAACCCAGTACTTTTCAGGGGCCTTCACCAGTGACACTGGTGGGCACACTGACATCACTCCCTGTTTGCCCAGAAGTGACATCAGTGTGTCTCTGGGGCACACTAGGGATGCTCTGACAATGGGCTGACATCACTTCCAGGGACATGGGGAGGGCCATGAGCATGTCAGGATGTTGCCATTTTCTCCACTGCTTAGCCGGCTGGACTGCGGTGGGAAAGCACCTGCTGGGAGTGGGGGGGGGACTCCACGGCCACCAGTGGCGGAGTGGCAGCCTTACCCAGAGCCTGCCCTTTGAAGCTGCCACTTCCTCCAGGGGGTAAAGTGGCCTCTTGTCGCCTGGAGATCTGCCGTCATGCTGGGAGAACGCCCATTCCCACTTGGAGGCTGTCCTACCAGGACTCACGAGCGCTCTGTATGAGCCAGCCCCTGCTCCCTGGAGCTAGCTATTGGAGGGGGGGGGATCCGTAATGGTGGCCGAGCCAGCCACGCGACCACACAAAACAGGAATGGGTCCTGTCACGCCTCCCTACCTCTGCGAAAGGTGGTTTCTTCCCAATGGTGCCTTCACTGGCAAAATGGAGCCACAGGATCCAAGCCAAAGTTTTTAGGCGTGCCATTCTTCTTGTGTTATTTCTGTGGACTCTAATCTGGGGGAACCGGGTTTGATTCCCCACTCCTCCACTTGCACCTGGCTGGATGACCTTGGGCAAGCCATAGCTCTGATAAGAGCTGTTCTTGAAAAAGAGCAGTTTCTGTCAGAGCTCTCTCAGCCCCACCGACCTCGCAGGGTGTCTGTTGTGGGGAGGGGAAGGGAAAGGAGTTTGTCAGCCGCTCTGAGACACCTTTGGGTAGTGAAGGGCGGGGTAGAAATCCAATCTTCTTCTTCTTCTCTTCTTCTACTAAGGGAAGGAAGGTGTCCCCGGCATGTTACTCCCATACAGTAAGATCCTTCCAACTTGAGAAGCCTTGGGACAGGGTTTATCTCTTTGGGCAATGTGCTTGAATGAAGCCAACCCCTATTCTCATCTGCCTCATGCGCAACTTTCATGACCTCTTCAAATCTCAACAACACGTTTGTTACGTTGCCTCTGGCCCAGCATTCCAGGCAGGCAGGCAGGCAGGCCCCAGAGATGGTTTGGTCAGACTGTAGCCGTCTGGGGATCTTTAAAGCAGCTGATGGCACAAAGCTGACTGTCTGGATCCCATCTTCCGGCTCAGGGCCTCAGACCACCTGCCGCTCTGTTCAGCACTGCAAGGGGCCGTGTCTAGTATGGAGGGCTCCTAACCCTCTAATATTCTCAGCTATTTTCACATTCAGACAGTTCCAAAACTGCTCCAGGCATGAGGATTTGAAGGCTGTAATGTGGACCCCTATCCAAAGGCTGCCTGCAACAGTCCACTCTCACACAAGCACACAAAAAGCTGCCTTGGGCCTGGGTCCTATTGCCTACTCAGACTGGCAGCGGCTCTCCAGGGTCTCAGGCGGAGGTCTTTCACATCACCTCCTGCCTGGTCCTTTTAGCTGGAGATTCAGGGGATCGTACCTGGGACCTTCTGCAAGCAAAGCAGATGCTCTACCACGGATCCACCTCCCCTCCCTTCTACCCTTTGCAACTAGCTCAGAGCTTTTGAATCCCATACACAGCCAGCGCAGATACGGTTTTCAGGGATGTCTGAAGGCAAAAACGACAGAACGGGTCAAGAGAACACTGCAGCACTTCATGCCCCACTGGCATTCTTCTCTAAGGCAAGCACCAGCTGAGCGGGTGCCCGCGAACAGCCTGCCCCCCTGGAAGAGAGGCCACGGGCCCCCTGACATTCGCCCCAGGACTACTGACTGAACTGCATTGCAGCTGACCAGCGAAACACTCCTGGGAACAATTTCCAGCTGAAGACTTAAGAAATAACACTTGATCCACATCACTCAGTTCCTAGTCCCCTTTATTCCTTTTGTGGTATGCTTCCCGAAAAGGAACGGGGTCTTCACTCGTGTACTTTCAGACAAGAATGAATGCTCTCCTTGACAATACTGCGCTGTACGTTTTGAAGCAGCAGTAGCAACTTGGGGCAAGAGGAGCTTGTGATTCAAAGCCTTATGCTCTGGGCTATGGCATTGTGTCAGCTCTCTGAGTGAATGAACCAGCACTGTTGGCCAACCCAATGGATCCATGTAATGTAGCATTCTGTGCACTGGTAACAGCAAGGCAGGTAGTAGCTAGGCTTGACGTTCATGAGCCTGACAGGGAATACAAATCCCCAGCAGCAGCTGGTACTCAGTCACAGCCACAGGCACAAAAGGCTTTAAAAGGGAATTAAACAGATTCATGGTGGCTACTGGCCATGGTGACTGACCCTCTGAATCTAATTAAACAGATTCATGGTGGCTACTGGCCGTGGTGACTGACCCTCTGAATCCCGGAGCCAGGAGGCTACATCAGGGGAAGGGCTCGGCCTTGCTGCTCTCTTGTTGGCCCTCCAGAGGAACAGGTTGGCCCCTGTGTGGGGCAGGAGGCTGGACTAGATGGACCGCTGGTCTGATCCAGCAGGGCTCCTCTGATGTTCTTATGAAGGCCTCAGCCTCTCTGTCCTGTTGTTGGCCCTCCAGGGGAATGGGCTGGCCGCTGTGTGAGACAGGAGGCTGGACTAGATGGACCACTGGTCTGATCCAGCAGGGCTCTTCTGATGCTCTTATCAGGGGAAGGCCTCAGCCTCTGTGCCCTGTTGCTGGGCCTCCAGAGGAACTGCCTGGCCACTGTGTGAGACAGGAGGCTGGACTAGATGGACCACTGGTCTGATCCAGCAGGGCTCTTCTGATGTTGCTACAGTCTTTATGATTCTTTATGGGGGAGGGCAACCAAGCAATCTTTTTGCAAAATTACCTGCTTCACATGAGATAACACACCTTTCCGAATTAACATGTGTTGATTTCCTTCACTAAGACTTATCTCCTGAATCAGGGGTCTTCTCTTTGGTTGGGGACTTGCAACGTCTTCATGAGAGAAGGCAAATGTTATAATTGGGCTATGTCATGTCCGGAGTAAAGTCTTATTCAGTTTCTTTGTCTCAAAAGACGTATTTCCTTAGTTAATGACCTGCAAGCATGACCAAAAAAAGCCCAATCCAAACTTGAGAACTATGCACACAAAGAGGGTTCAGTTCTCAGTGAATTTCTGGGATGTGTAGCCAATAGACTATGCAAGAGCTACTCCCGAGAGGGCTAAAAAAACATACAGGAACGAAGCATCAAGGACACAGTAGGCCTCTATTGCTCATATCACTAGGAGCAAGATAACTTCCTTCCCCAGCCCTGAAGGGCATACTTTCAAATTTGGGATGACATCACAGAATGCATTATGAGTTTTTCTGTGACATCGCAGAATGTGTCCCCCCCCCCCGATCAGCTGGCTTTAGATGTACTGCGGAAGACTGCATAGCCACACCAGATTTGGGCAGCCAGAGCTCTCAGGGGACCAGCATGAAAAGATTCCAGGGCACCGATCCCCATTGAAGCCCCTCGAGCGGAACCGATTGTGTTTTTCTCACATTTGTACTGGGTCTGGCTGGTGTGAGAGTGGAATGCTGAGAAGGAATCTTTGCCTGAGCATCCCTTGGGGCTACTGGCACCTCATTGGGCATTTCAGATTACTTGATGTGGCTTTCTCCATCTTCAGGACTACTTGGATGCAAAGCAATCTACTGGAAGTGGTGGCGGCTACAAGCACAGACAGCTGTAAGAGGGGACTGGATGGACATGGAGCAGGTGTCCATCAGTGGCTCTTAGCCACAAGGTACAAATGGAACACTCTGTCTGGGGCAGTGATGCTCTGTCTTCTTGGTGCCTGTGGGGGCAACAGTGGGAGGGCTTCTGGAGTTCTGGCCCCGCTGGTGGACCTCCTGATGGCCCCTGGGTTTTGTCCACTGTGTGACACAGAGTGTTGGACTGGATGGGCCATTGGCCTGATCCAACATGACTCCTCTTTATGTTCTTCTTACGACCTTTGACATTTTTTCAGGCCAACAAGCTGCATTTGCTAAAATACAAAATTAGAAGTAACTATTTAATTCATGGGAGATGCACAGGCCTTCTTTCACTTGAAATAAACCTGTTCTACATGTGCATGTATATGTGCTTGGGTATTCAAAAATTTCACCCACGTTCCTACCGAGGCACTTTGATATGATTAGACATACCATGCTCATTTAAGCACACCCTTCTGGTGTATTTCAGAGGTTGAGGGTACTTCCCACCACTAGCTTTCAAATGATCCTAATGGCCAAAATCAAGAATCTGGTCAAGGGATGCTGATTCTGTGTCAGTTGGGATCATATCTGTTTACTTCTGGGAGTGGATCTCATGGCATTTGAAGAAGTAGCTATCAGGCACAGCCCAGGGCTTGAACTGTTGATATGCATCTGCGCACAATGAAAGGTAGTTAAGGAATTTTTACAGCAAAGAAGGTGGAAGGATAGTAGCATCGGTGTAACCATGTCAGCCTTCACCAAAATGATGTTTACTGTTAATACTCACATTTTATTTCACACTCCCTGTTTCTAATGGAGGAGGAGGAGATGAGGAGATTGGGTTTATACCCCACCCTTCACTACCCAAGGGAGTCTCAGAGTGGCTTACAAACTCCTTTCCCTTCCCCTCCCCACCACAGACACCCTGTGAGGTAGGCAGGGCTGAGAGAGCTCTTTTTCAAGAACAGCTCTTATCAGAACTATGACTTGCCCAAGGTCATCCAGCAGCTGCCAAGGGGAGGAGTGGGGAATCAAATATTAGAGTCCGTGCACTTAACCACTACACCAAACTGCTCATCTGTACCTTCTCTGCATGCACACGATTGATTTGTCCCAAAGTTATGTCAAGTCATACAACCTCTCCACTATTTCCCTTTGGTAAGAGCTCAGGACTTTAGGACAGTGTCAACAAGGCAGTTCATTTTGCCATCAAATTATATCCTTTTTCTCCTGAATGAATAATTCCTTGAAGAAACTGACCTGAGGTTGGAAGCCATCCACTATGGCAAGATCTTCCATACCATATAAGAAGTACTGGTACGGGTAAGAGAAATGGTCCACCTAAGTCAACATTCCTGTCTGCTGCCAATGACCGGGTAAATGTTTCAGGCAACTTCACAAATGGTGTGATGCTGAGATCCATCTCCTGACGTTAATCTCATGACTGGATCATAAGCCCTGGGCCTCCAGGGATCTGGACAGGAGCTGGGCTGGTGGAGCCTTCTGGAGCTCAGACTCATCTTGTGGAAAACCCTACACTTCACTGGGCCCAAGTACTTCTGCCAGCACTTTGCTTCACTCCCCTCCCTCATTGCTGTGATTACTAACTGCCCTTTCCTCTGAGAAGACAACTACTATGAGTCCCTTCTTGGCTTCCTGACCCAGCAAGCCTTCACCTCTGCACCCACCTGGACCATCTTTTGGGGCTGCCTTGCCTCTTGGTTAGACACCTCAATGCGTTGAACAAAGCCCAACACCCCTCTGCTTTTCCTAAGAGGGAAGGAAAGGCCCCCGCAGGAGATCATGGGACTCTTCTAGCGTGTGACACCCAAGATCTTAAGGCCAGACGTATATCATCTCTGGAAAAAGAAGATGGCAGTTTTGGTTAACATGGCCACCGACCAATATTTTGCACTACGTGTAAGCAAAGAGAGTCTAAACGTATAGATCAGTACAGATCTACGGTGCGGCCTCATTTGGAATACTGTGTACAGTTCTGGTCACTGTGTCTCAAAAAGGACATGGCAGAGATGGGAAATGTACAGAGGAGGGCAACCGAGATGGTTAGGGGGCTGGATCACCTTCCCTTTGAGGAAAGGCTGAAGAGTCTGGGATTTTTTTCAATTCAGAAAAGAGACAACTAAGGGGGGATATGGCAGAGGTTTATAAAATTATGCATGGTGTGGACAGAGTTGACAGGGAGAACTTTTTCTCCCTCTCCCAAAAGACTAGAACTTGACAGCATCCAATGAAGCTGATGTGCAATAGGTTCGGGACAGATGAAAGGAAATACTACTTTACACAGAGAGTGATTAAAATGTGGAGTTTGCTGCCAGAGGAGGTAGGGATGCCCACAGGAATGAAGAGCTTGAAAAGGGGATTAGATAGATTCATGGAGGAGAGGTCTATCAGTGGACACTAGCCATGGTGACTGAGGGGAACCTCCACATTCAGAGGCAGTCAACCTCAGTGCCAGGAAGCAACATCAGGGGAAGGCCTCTATGCCCTGTTGTTAGTTGTTCAGAGGAACCAGTTGGCCACTGTGTGAGACAGGAGGCTGGACTAGATGGACTATTGGTCTGATCCATCAGGGCTCTTCTTATGTTCTTATGTTAAATAAATTTGCAACCACTAACACCTTGGATGTTTTTAAATTATTTAACTTTTATTACTGTTGCACCATTTATACAATTACATATAATTTCAATGCATCCATTGTACATTTTTGCTTTTTTCATCTTTTTTTTTGTCCCAATGAGTGGTGTATTGGTGTCTGTGACACAGAATGGAGGAGAAACGGGAACTGCAATGAACGCAGACTTTTTTTTTTCATTTTCACTGACCAATAAACAGAACTACAGGTGCACCCAACCACGGACATGCATTAAACTCGTCATGAGAAATCTAGGTAGGCTAAGTAGGATGAAGAATGCTTTTTTTAAATATTCTTTTTAAACTCCCAAAAATATTTGGAGAGGAAGAAGAATCAGAGGATTGGCATCGAGAGAAAAAATCTGGAAAGCTACATTTGTTTGTCTGAAAGTTGCCATTCATTCACTGCATAAAAAATACAAAATAATAAAAGGCTGTAAATTAAAAATAAAACCCATAGGAAATACTGCTTTGATAAAGATCTGATTGGTGTGTGGCACTGGCCCAGAGGGCAGAATCAATTATAGCATCACTCCCAAACCCCTATTAGAGAAAAAGGAACCGATCAAATACATTGGCGGAGTGCATTTACAGCAGTTCAGATACAAAAAAAAGAAGAGGAGGAAGTACTGTACTTTCAGACATTGGGGCTGTCTTCTGATTTTAATATCTGATTGAAATACAGGACTTTGCAGAACTGGCAGAAAGTATATTAGATATTTCCCCCACTGAATGGGACAATCCAGTATTTTATTTTATCTTTTATTTCTTCTTGGGCAATACATATTTCTTATTTCAGATCTGAAACAAGTTAGTAGAGCTGGGGTGGGGGGGAGGAAATTAAAAAAAAAAACACAGGTTGTTTTAAGTGGTTAATTTTTTTCTTTCTCTCCCAACAGGCTGTCCAAATTTAATCTTTCGCCGCTACGGATTGATCCGAAATAGTCGCCGGGGCTTCAGACGGTTTCGCTTCCTCTGGCGGGGCCACGGGCTCTGAGGCCTTAGGAGTTGAACTAGGTGCTTCTGTTGTCGCTGGGGTCTCCTTGGAAGAAGGCGCGGGCGCGCTGCTGCTAGGTTTTGAGTCTGAAGCCACTTCGCTTTTAGTTTCTTGGGCTGCGGGTACTGGAGCCTCAGTCTTTTTGGCATCCCCGTCCTCCTTGCCTTTGTCGTCTCCTTTACTAGGGGCGACTTCCGAAGGCTGGGAAGCTTTTGCATCACTGCTGGGCTCTGAGGGTTTAGGCGCTTCGCTGCTGGCTGGGGGAGCGGTGGCAGAGCTGGGCGGCTCCTCTGGCTTGGCCGCCTGCTGCTGCTGCTCGCTGTTCTTCGGCGGCTCGGCCTTGGCATCGACCACCGCCTCTGACTTCTCAGGCTCCGGTTTCTTGGCCTCCTCCTGGCCTCCTGCTTTGTCTTTCTCCCCTTCTTTGTCGTCCGTCTTGTTGGCAGCCTCCTTCTCGCTCTTCTCCTCCTTGTTGTTCTCCTTCACTTCGGGCGTCTCTGTGGCGGTCTGTGGGCTCTGTTCGCTCTCTTTCGTGGCCTCCCCTTCCTCAGCAGCCGCCCCCTCAGCCTTCTTGTCCTTGTCCTTCACCTTTTCGTCATTCACATTGTAGCCCTTCTTCTTCTTGCTCAGTTTGCCTCCCATGTTGGGGCTCTGGAATCAAGAAGAAAGGAGAAGGTTACACAGAAATCAAGGAATCCCTCTTCGTATCACCTGGGAAAACAAAGCGAAATTGGTTCATTCCCTACACATAAACGGAGGGGCAGTGTTGGAAGATGGGGGGGGGAGAGTGATCCCACCACTGAAGACTGAGGGCATATCGACCCCACAGGCTTATATTCCTTTTAATACCTATCCAAGTGTCATGCTTGTCCTTCAAGATATTAAAGATGGAGAGCCAGTGGGGGGTAGTGGTTAAGAGTGTTTGATGAGGACTGAAAGGGCCAGTATTCAAATCCCCTTTTTGCCATTTATTTGTACCTTGCTTTTCCCCCCCCCTATGAGGATCCAAAGTGGTTCGGACCCCTTTTGGGCTGCTGCAGGCCGATTCAGATTCTCTGATCTGAATCGGCTTGCCGCCGAATTGCCGCCAAACTTCGGCAGCAATTCGGCCCCATTATATCCTATGGGCCATTGAAGTCAATGGCAAAAACATAGGGTATATTCTGGGGGCTGGAGGGGAGGGGGTTTAAGGGAGAGGTTCCAAACTTGCAGGGTCGATGCTCAAGCCTCTTCCCAAGATAATAACCAACTTTGAATAACATTGGACAAGGGGGTCCAATTCTACGGGCCCTCAAACAGGCTGCCCCCATCCCCTCCTATATGCTGACTTCACAACAACAACAACCTTGCATGGTAGGTTAGTTTGAGAGAGATTGACTGATTAAATGCCGCCTCTTCCTCCTCCACAGAATAGGAAATTCCAACAAACTGTATGAACCACTTGAGAGATGCATCCATTGGCCAAATATCCCTTTCTGCAGGAAATTCCCCTTTGTCTTTTCCACATGCCATGCCAGTCCTCCTACCATTATAATACCAGGAAGAAACTAATATTTCCCTATAGTCATCAGCAACAGTAGTAAGCAGAATAACTATTTTTCTCTAGGAATACATGTGTACAATTACACTTGAATACAGAGGAGTACCCTCCTCCACCTGGTTAACTTTAAGTAATCTTATTGACCTTTTCAAAAACCCATCAAAATGCCTACAGGTATTTTTGTTGCACCCTGATAGGGTTGCCAAGTCGTACCTCGTCCTGAAGCGGGGGACTCCCGGGTCGCATCCACGTCACCAGGAAGTGACGCGACCATGCCAGGCATGCTGGGGGTGAGGCCATGACTATCCAAGGGAAAACCATAGAGTTTTCCCTCGGCTGACCATGGCCCTGCCCCCAGCGTGCCCGGCGTGGTCGTGTCACTTCCTGGTGACGTGCACGTCGGAGTGGAGTTCCCCACAGGGCCCAATCCAGCGGCAGCGGGGAACGGGCCTCTGGGGCGGGGGTTTCCCCGCCCCCCAGGGGGACTTGGCAAGCCTACACCCTGACCAGGTTAGCCCGATCTCGTCAGATCTTGGAAGCTAAGCAGGGTCGGCCCTGGCTAGTAAATGGATGGGAGACCTCCAAGAAATGCCAGGGCCGTGACGTGGAGGCAGGCTACGGCCAACCACCTCCAGATGTCTCTTGTCTTGAACACCCTACGAGGTCACCATAAATTGGCTGTGATTGGATGGCACCTTCCACCGCCATTTTCCTTGCACAGGACTCTACAAGTACATCAGATTTCACTTTAGGCAAGATTGGGTTCAAAATGCTGAGTTCAAATCAAAGTTTTTGGGCGGAGGCGCTTGGGTTATTTTAGCCCTCTGTGTGGTAGTTTGCACAGTACAACAATGCCTTCCTTGACATAGGAGGCTGAAACTGGGAAGCCCGAAAAAAACGGGTCACCTGAAATATAAAGCAGGATTCTTGTCACTATTCGAATACTTCACAGGAATGGGAAAGGAAGGGCCAGACACTGTACTGGAGTATGTATCCAAGTAACTCTCAGTAGATGCATTACAAGCAACAGCCGGGCAGAAAAATGTAATAAATTGTGCAATAGGGTTATATTACTTCCCTTACAAATGAAACTTCGGGAAACTTTTTTTTTTTTTTACCACCACACCATGTTTAAAACTGGGTAGAAACATCAGGCCAGGGCCAGATTTGTGGCCCACCAGATAGTGGTCTGTGACCTTAACCCTAGCCTCATAGAATGGATGTTCCTTGTTTCTACAGGACACAGGGGATACCCCTTATTCCGCACATCTTCAGTATCTGAACCTGTCTTATGCCAAGTCTACTTTGGTCCCTCTAGGTCAGCATTATCTGCTCTGTTTGGCACCTACTCTCCAGGTTTTCAGATACGGAAAGGTCTTTCCCAAAAACCTACTACCTGAGATTGTTTCACTTGAGATGCTGGGGATCCAATGGGACCTCCCGCATGCAAACCAAACGCTCTGCCATTGTGCCACAGCCATATGTATGCAGATCATTTACAGAAAGTCTGTTTCTTCTTCTCTAAGTCTGCTGTAATAGGTGGCCAGGAACTTATAGCTTTCTCTCTAAAGAGATGTGTGAGTCCTATTCACACATTACGAAGTACGGTGGCTGGGTCCTCAGTTCCTGTTCTATGTCAGACATTACACAATCCCTTATGAGTTGTGGGTTCTCCCCAATTCCCACTCAATAGCCCCCTCAGGGGACAGTTCAAGAATGGGAGAATGGCAATTGGGCCTAGTGGAGCAACCCACATGGATCCCAGGGAACATGGGCCTTTCCCCAAATATTGCCCCCTTGGGACTTCTAATGTCCTGGCCCCACTGGTGGACCTCCTGATGGCACTGGTATTTCTGGCCACTGTGTGACACAGAGTGTTGGACGGGATGGGCCTTTGGCCTGATCCAACATTGACGTCTCTTATGTTCTTATGACGGTTTCAGTTGAGAAAATGGTTCAGGGGGAAGGCACGTGCACCATGGTCCTGATCCTAATTGGGTACTGCATAAATAGGAGAGCCCATGACTTACATGTGATGGTTACATCTGACACAGGCTGGGGTTCCCAGACCCATGTACTCCCTGATGTGTGAAGACTAGGTTCCACGGCAGGCACAAGAATATCCCTTTACGAAGCACAATGATTTTGTTTCACTGTTGGTTTCTGTGGTGCTCAAATTACTTGTACTGACCATTGTCTGTGCATAGGTAGAGGAACTGCTCCTCAGAGTCCAAGCTGTGCAAAAACTGGCTTCCGTGAACAGCACCAGAATTCAAAATGGACGCCACCCCAGTCACAAGAGAGGTCATCGACCCCCACTCTGGCCCACGAGCTCGGTCACTGAAGTCTAATGACATTAGAGCCACCCCAGTTCTCACAACTCGCCCACGTAGGTCCCTCTAATGCCTGTTGCATAAAGGAAATGAAGTCGTCCGTGCCCATCCAGTCACACTGCACTTCAGAGCAGTTTTGCAAATCAGCAGAACCCAAGGCTGAAACAATGGCGAGAGTATATTTGCTTCCAGATAGCCAATCCCCAATTAAGCCTCTATTTGTTTGCCTGGCGATGCCCAGATAATACAAGTGAGCTTTTGTGGCGAGGTGCCTCTTTTTTCCAAGTTGTTGCTTTTTTAACATGGCTAGAAAAATGCCAGCCATTATGATGGGGGGGAGTGGGAGAGAGTGGGGGGAAAGGGAGAGGAAGGTCAAGTGCATCTTCTTGTGCCCTGAGAGAAGATGGAACAAAAAGTCTCTGCGCTCCACACGGGAACGTGCTGCTCCCTCCGAGGGTCCCTGTCAGGTTGAGCGAGCAGGCTGCCAAGCTGTCAGGGGAACGGGTTTTCTGATTACTACGAATGCAGCATCTTAGTATTCTCCAGAAGAGCAAACAGCAGCTTTATACTTATTGGGATACAGAAGGAGGCACTTGGGGACGTGGTGGAGGTGGGAACCAGACCTTCCCCTACTTTGAGGACCCCAGCGCCCAGGGTGGGGGTCGAGTTTCCAGCCCACGATCTGCATTCCCAACTGCAACCCCAATGGCTGTTTACTGTATATAAGGCGGGTGGAGAGACAGCCTACTTATTTCCTGAACGAACGAACAAACAAACGAAGAAACTAGGTATGTATCTTTACAAGCAGCTCAAACATGGCTCTCCTGTTGAACAGCAACAGCCCAATGTGACGACGGGTCACCGCTAGGGATGTGCACCCCCGAAAATGGCCCATTCGGACCCCTTTTGGGCTGCTGCAGGCCCATTCAGATTCTCTGATCTGAATCGGCTTGCCGCCGAATTGCCGCCGAATTTCGGCAGCAATTCGGCCCCATTATATCCTATGGGCCATTGAAGTCAATGGCAAAAACATAGGGTATATTCTGGGGGCTGGAAGGGAGGGGGTTTAAGGGAGAGGCTCCAAACTTGCAGGGTAGATGTTCAAGCCTCTTCCCAAGATACCAACCATGTTTGAAGAACATTGGACCAGGGGGTCCAATTCTATGGGCCCCCAAACAGGTTGCCCCTATCCCCTCCATTGTTCTCTATGGTGGGGAAAATGTAACTTTTTTCCCACCATAGAAAACAATGGAGGGGATGGGGGCAGCCTGTTTGAGGGCCCATAGAATTGGACGCCCTGGTCCAATGATCCTGAAACA
>NW_015173277.1:17810-50241 GCF_001447785.1 Gekko japonicus | reverse complement strand
CTGCCTAGCAGAAGTCCTCTCTCAACAAGACCTGGTTACCAGAAGATCCCGAGGAGGAGCCAGGAGTCCCCCGCTGGCAGAAGGTAGGCACCTAGCCTAAGAAGAGCCCTGCTGGATCAGACCAGGGAGGGTCCATCTAGTCCAGCATCCCGTCTCACACAGGGGCCAGCCAGTTCCCCTGGAGGGCCAACAACAGGGCAGAGAGGCCGAGGCCTTCCCCTGAGAAGAACACAAGAAGAGTCCTGCGGGATCAGACCAGTGAGGGTCCATCTAGTCCATCATCCTGTCTCACACAGAGGCCAGCCAGTTCCCCTGGAGGGCCAACAACAGGGCAGAGAGGCTGAGGCCTTCCCCTGAGAAGAACACAAGAAGAGTCCTGCTGGATCAGACCAGTGGTCCATCTAGTCCAGCCTCCCATCTCACACAGGGGCCAGCCAGTTCCTCTGGAGAGCCAACAACAGGGCACAGAGGCCGAGGCCTTACCCTGATAAGAACCTCAGAAGAGCCCTGCCGGATCAGACCAGGGAGGGTCCCTCTAGTCCAGCCTCCCGTCTCACACAGGGGTCAGCCAGTTCCCCTGGAGGGCCAGCAACAGGGCAGAGAGGCCGAGGCCTTCCCCTGAGAAGAACACAAGAAGAGTCCTGCTGGATCAGACCAGTGGTCCATCTAGTCCAGCCTCCCATCTCACACAGGGGCCAGCCAGTTCCTCTGGAGAGCCAACAACAGGGCACAGAGGCCGAGGCCTTACCCTGATAAGAACCTCAGAAGAGCCCTGCCGGATCCTGCTGGATCAGACCAGTGGTCCATCTAGTCCAGCCTCCCGTCTCACGCAGTGGCCAGCCCATTCCCCTGGAGGGCCAACAACAGGGCAGAGAGGCCGAGGCCTTCCCCTGAGAAGAACACAAGAAGAGTCCTGCTGGATCAGACCAGTGGTCCATCTAGTCCAGCCTCCCGTCTCACGCAGTGGCCAGCCCATTCCCCTGGAGGGCCAACAACAGGGCAGAGAGGCCGAGGCCTTCCCCTGATATAGCCTCCAGGCTCTGAGATTCAGAAGTTTAGTGCTTCTGAATGTGGAGGTTCCCCTCAGCCACCATGGCTAGTAGCCACTGACAGACTTATCCTGCATTAATCTATCTAATTCCCTTTTAAAGCTGTTTATTCCTGTGGCCCTCCCTACATCCTCTGGCAGCGAATTCCACATCTTAATTGCTCCGGTAGGGCTATGTTCCATAGTAAAGTTCAGGGCTATTTTTGGGCAGGACGCACAGGAACGGAGTTCCGGCTGGCTCCCGAGTTGGCCACACCCAGCGGGAACTCATTAGCATAATAGGCCACACCCAACATCAGAAACTCATTAGGATTGGCTACATTAGGGGTGTGTGGCCTAACATGCAAAGGAGTCCCTGCTACAAAAAAAGGCCCTGGGTTTTGACCACAAACAAGGTAAACAGAATAAGAAGCAAAAGGTGGGTGTGGCTGGATGACCACACTTCTGTATTAGGCTGCGGCCGAATATGCTAATGAACTGTGCTGTCAGGGGTGTGGCCTAATATGCTAATGAGTTCCTGCTGGGCTTTTTCTACAAAGAAAAGCCTTGGTAAAGTTGCACTCATATTGAAGCAACAATGAATAAAGCTTTCTTGTCTGAGATTTTGATGTCTCTGCTGCTTCAAAGGCTCGTTCCTAAAATTAGGCTTTTTCCACGCAGGCTTCTGCGTATAAGGAATAAGGGATACTTAAAGTACTCCCAAAAGTCATTAGCAAAGAGCTACATTTGGTAAGAGGGATTCCTTAAATTAAAGGCTATGATTCCCCAAACAATGCAGAAGCGTGACTCATCGCAGTAACAAATTAGCCACTCTTTCTTGACTCATAAAAAGAAATAAAATTAACAGTATTATCACTCCACAGCCTAAACTGCGCATCTGTATCAGAGCACATCAGGTTGACCACAGAGCCCTGACCTGGATGGCCCAGACTAGCTCAATCTTATCAGATCTCAGAAGCTAAGCAGGGACAGCCCCCTGGCTAGTATTTAAATGAGTGACCTCCAAGGAATACCCGGGTCTTGATGCAGAGTTAGGCAATGGCACGCCACCTCTGAAATGTCTCTTGCCTTAAAAAAAAAAACAAGTCTAACTGGCCATCTAGTGGTGCATAACACTAAAGAGCTAGAACTCCTGGCTGCCAGACCATCTTAGGATCTCCTGGCTATTCCACACACAGTGCCATTCGATCATTAATTAATTAATTAATTAGAGCAAAAGCTGCATGTGTCCGGCGAGGTCCTCTGCTTTCCATGGTCATGAAGCTCAAGAAAGTTGCATCTGCCCAAATCACCTCTTCCTTGTCACGAAAACCATGTGATCCCTGTCCTGCTCGGCAACAATTATCGTTGGGATTCAGTTTTCCAAATGTTTGCCCATTGCACTTAGAAATAATGAAGTGTAATCTGAAGTAATAAAAAGTAGAGACATCACCCTGCCAACAAAAGTCCGCATGGTCAAAGCAATGGTATTCTCAGTAGTCATGTATGGCTGCGAGAGTTGGACTATAAGGAAGGCCGAGCGCCGAAGAATAGATTCTTTTGAACTATGGTGCTGGAGAAGACTCTTGAGAGTCCCTTGGACTGCAAGGAGATCAAATCAGTCAGTCCTAAAAGAAATCAACCCTGACTGTTCCCTGGAAGGCCAGATAATGAAACTGGAACTAAAATACTTTGGCCACCCAATGAGAAGGGAGCACTCACTGGAGGAGAAGACCCCGATGCTGGGAAAGATTGAAAGTCAAAGAAGACAGGGACGGCAAAGGATGAGATGGTTAGACAGTGTCATAGATGCAACGAACATGAAGTTGAGGCAACTTCAGAGGACGGCGGAAGACCGGAAGGCCTGACGTGATCTGGTCCATGGGGTCACGAAGAGTCGGACTCGACTGTGCGACTGAACAACAACAAAAATCTGAAGTAATATACATTTACATCGCTTAATTGTGGTTTCTTGAAGTGGCACGCTCCAGCTCAGTTCTTTTCAAATTGTTTTCTGTGGAAACCGGAGGCTCCTCAGAAAGAAAACGAGCCTCCCTAATACTACCGACCTTCGTCTGCAATTTGCACGAGCCTCTCTAATACTACCAACCTTTGTCTGCAATCTGCAGTGCAGATAATATTCCCAGTTCACTGGGGAAGAATGATTAAGCCAAACCGGGCCTAACACGTGTCCCACGGAACATCTGTGGCCCTCATGTGAGATCTCTTTGGCTTCCTCAACCCACCTCAGTGTCCACAAGGAAACTCTGGAATGTCTGCCATGGATCTTGTACATTTAGTAGAGGATTCTGGGATATGAGGGCCGGTGTGGTGTCCTGGTTTGAGCAGGATGAAGGAGACCTGGGTTCAGATCCCTATTCTGCCATGCAACTGGCTGGGTGACCTTGGGCCAGTCACTCCCCCCCCCCAGGGTTATTGTAAGGACAGAACAGGGAGGAGAAAGCCATATATGCCACCCTGTTACATTTTTATCCGACTCCTTCCCCCAAAGAGTCCAGGGTGGCACCCATGACTCTCCCCACCCTGTTTTACAATACCCCTGTTAAAACCTGTGAAATTAAGGGGGGGGGGCCCACAGTGTTCCCACACAGCTTTTGTATGGTTGGGAAGGGTCCGTGATTCAATGGCCGAGCCTCTGCTTGGCATGCAGAAGGTCCCTGTTTCAATGCCCGGCATCTCTAGCTACAATGATCAGGTAGGAGGAGGTGATGTGAAAGACCCTGGGCCTGAGACCAATGTTCCCTCTAAGCTGTGGAGTCTTGTGAACAAGAATTCTTCTTTGTGAGCTACTGGCATTAAAGTTGTGAGCGAGCAATTTGGTTGCTGCATAAATTAGTCTGCTCTGGAGCCCTCCTTCCTGAGCTAAGACAAAAATGTGTGAGCCGGAGGCTAAAAAAACTGTGAGCCTAGCTCACACTAACTCAGCTTAGAGGGTACACTGCCTGAGACCCTGGTCTCAGTCTGAGTATGCTGCCAGTCTGAGTACACAGTGCTGACCTTGATGGACCGAGGGTCTGATAAGGCAGCTCCGCGTGTTCATGGGCCTCCTGCTGCCCTATTTCTCTCTGACCTCCCAACGGCAAACATCACAATGCTGAAGGAGGATGGAAAGAGGGTGGAGGTACATGGAGGCCGGTTCCTGGGCTTGCTGCCCTTCTCGCGAGCTTTGCAGGGAACGCTCGGCCAAACACCGCCAGGCGTGGGGAGCCTGTCCTCTGAGCAAGGATCCTCAGTTTAAATTGCAGCTTCTCTCATCCAAACTCACCAGGAGTGTCCAGGGCACTGTTCCCACTAACCTGTGGAATCTTGTGAGCAAAAATTCTCCTTTCTGAGCTGCTGGCATTAAAGTTGTGAGCGAGCCATTTGGCTGCTGCATAAAATTAGTTCGCTGTGGAGCCATCTTTCCTGAACTAAGACAAAAATCTGTGAGCTGGAGGCTAAAAAACTGTGAGCTAGCTCACACTAACTCAGCAGAGGGAACACTGGTCCAGGGGCACCTTCAAGACGAACAAGATCATTCCCAGCACCAGCTCTCATGAGCAGAGCTCGTGTCCTCAGACGCCTCCCTCCGTTGTGTTGAGGGGAGCAGACGCAAAGGCAGCACCACTTGAAGGACTTAGGGGTCCACTGACCGTGCTCCCTTCCCTGCTGCTTGGGAGCCATTATGAACGGGGTGTACCAACCATTATTCCACCACACTGTTGCAATCCATGCCCCTGTGCGGGCACTGGAGCTATAGATTAGCCCCCCACCAATGCTCCCTCTAAGCTGCGGAGTCTTGTGAGCAAAAATTCTGTTTTGTGCGCTGCTGGCGTTAAAGTTGTGAGCCAGCGATTTGGCTGCTGCATAAATCAGTTTGCTCTGGAGCCCCATCCGTCCTGAGCTAAGACAACAATCTGTGAGCTGGAGGCTAAAAAACTGTGAGCTAGCTCACACTGACTCAGCTTAGAGGGAACACTGCCCCCCACCTACACCTGCCAGCTCTGGGTTGGGAAATTCCTGGAGATGTTGAGGGTGGAGCCTGGAGTGGGCGGAGTTTAGGGAGGGGAGGCACCCCAGCGGGGTACAATGCGCCACAGAGTCCATCTTCCCAAACAGCCTTTTTCTCCAGGGGAACTGATCTATGTAGTGCGGAGATCAACAGTGATAGTGGGAGATTTCCTGGTGATACCTGGAGGTTGGCAACCCTATCCCACCCTCAAGGATTTCTGTGCTAGCCAGGAGTTTAGAAAATAAATGGCCTTTGGTTGGAATTAAGAGCCCATGAACTTGGCGATGCAACGATGGGGACACCACCAACCACAGGAGGTTATGAAACGGAGACATTCCCAAGCACATCGCTCCACATCGTGGGAACGATCCACAGAGGAAAGGCTAGATCTGCGTCAGAATGGCAAGCCAGAGATTCACACCAGAATGAGGCACAACGAAGCCTCCAGGAGTGATACTCGCATCTGGGCAAGGCTTCTGACACGCAGTTCTGACAAGAGAGACTACCAGGAAGCAATGTTCCCTCTAAGCTATGGAGCCCTGTGAGCAAAAATTCTACTTTGTGAGCTATTGGCATTAAAGCTGTGAGCAGGAGATTTGGCTGCCGCATAAATTAGTTGGTTCTGGAGCCCTCCTTCCTGAGCTAAGACAAAAATGTGTGAGCCAGAAGCTAAAAAATTGTGAGCTAGCTCACACTAACTCAGCTTAGAGGCAACACTGCCAGGAAGGGGGCCATCTCTTATTGGCGCCAAGAAGTTCCCTGGGCACGCTCATTCACTCAGCAGGCTCCTCTCCTGAGGCAGCCTTCAGAGGCCGAGTGGGGGGGTGGGATGGGGGGGTTCCTCTTTGTCGTGCAGAGGGCAGGATTTCCTGGTCTCTGATAGCCTGAGGGAGAGGGCACTCTATCCTCCACAAGTAGCCAGCCATAAAAGGCAAACAACTGAATAAAGCACTGTCGGGGAAGAATTTGCCAGATCAGTAAAAACTGAACAGTAATCTAAACTTACAGTCAACAGCTACGCCGCCGGAAACTGGAAAAGTAAGATCTGGGTTCAGTTTCCGTAGCACCGTAAAGGGCGGCCAACAAGATTTTTCAGAGTATAACTCTTCAAGAGTCAAAGCTCATTTCATCGGGTGATGGGAGATTAAGAAACAGCTTCTTCCCCCTGGCAGTTCCCGGACTTCCTTTTTTTCTTCTTCTCCCCCCCAGCGCCCCTGTCAGACCACACTTCTCCATATCCTCTTTCACAGTTCCTCCACACACTGCTTTGGTCCTCTCCTGGGCCGCCCCGCCCCCCTCCTGTGCACCTTTTTCATTTGCTTCCCCAAAAGAATCGTGGCCACTCCTTTCCACACAACAAAACCTTCTCAGTTCCCCTCGTTTCGCCATCCAGGAGTGACTTTCCCCACCCCGCCTCTGGGAAAACCCGGCCTGTCGAGCTGAAAATACTCTGAAACTCTAGCTCTACTCCCTTTTTGTATCGAACCCCCTTCCCCCCCCCCACTTTCAAGCTTCTGTTTTTTCCGTGCCTTTGGCCCGGGCGGACGCACTTTCCTTTCTCAGCAGTGAAAAGACTGATGAAGCCGTTTGATTTGCTCTAAGGGGCACTTTGGGTCTTTCTGCAGCTGCTTCAGACTCTGCGACTAGGTCTTCCTCAGAGGGACCCATCCTCATCCTCCTCCTGCTCCCCAGAGTCAGGTGGTACGGGGGGGGGGGCTAGAAGGCATCCCCCGCTGTGGCCAGGCCTGCCAGATCCCCACCCCCAGGTAGGGTTGCCAGCCTCCAGGTGGGGCCTGGGGATCTCCCGCTTTTACCACTGATCTCCAGCTGACAGAGATCAGCTCCCCTGGAGAAAACGGCTGCTTTGAAGGGGAGACTCTATGGCATTGTGCCAGGCTGAGGCCCCTCCCCTCCACAAACCCCGCCCTCTCCTGGATCCACCCCCAAAGTCTCCAGGTATTTTCCAAACCAGATTTGGCAGCCCTACCCCAGGGCACCGGCAGGGATGGGGGGAGGCAGGGTTCCCAGATCCAGGTTGGGAAACTCCTACAGATTTGGGGCATGAAGCGTGGCGGCGGGTGGGGGGAGACTTCAGTGGGGTACAATGCAGCACCCTCCACCCTCCAGAGCACCCATTTTCTCAATTTTCTACTGATCTGCATAGTCTGGAGATGAGCCGTAATTCCGGAGAATCGCCAGGTCCCATTTGGAAGCTGGCATCCCTAACCGTGGTTCAGATCTAACAGCAGATGATGGTTCCAGAGATTTTCACACTCGCCTCCCCCCCCCCAACTTGGCACACTGTGTAACTAGAAAATCATTTTCTGGAATCCTGGTTTGCAGTGAAAGCCCATCTAATGGTAAACAGTGATTTGCTGTGAAAGGAGAAATAATAATCATTAGCTGGCCACAAACAAGGGGAGTGGGTAAGCCTCAGAACACCCCCTCTCCTTCCACAGGCTTGGTTAAAAGGTAAAGGTAAAGGTTCCCTTGCTCAAGAGCCAGTCAAATCCAACTCTAGGGTTGCGGTGCACATCTCCGTTTCAAAGCCGAAGAGCCAGCGCTGTCCGAAGACATTTCCGTGGTCATGTGGCCGGCATGACTAAACACCAAGGCGCACGGAACGCTGTTACCTTCCCAACAAAGCGGTACCTATTTATCTACTTGCAATGTCTTGCTTTCGAACTGCTAGGTTGGCAGGAGCTGGAACTAGAGACGGGAGCTCACCCCGTCATGCAGCACACTCGGGTCTCAAACTGCTGAACTACCGACCTTCCACAGCCTGCAGTTCAGCGTCTTAACCACTTGAGCAAACCAGGACTTGCTGATATGCCCGGACCGGGGGGCGGGCGGTGGATGTGAAAGCTCTTAGTGACAGAAAATCAGCAGCAGCTGACATCTGTCTTCTTGTCCTTGCAGGTACTTCCAGCCTGGGGGGGGGGGGCAGAGGGGGGTGAACCAAAGGGCAAGAGCCAAAGATACCTTGACCCTTACCTCTTGCCCTGTGGCTCACAGCCTCACTGACCGGGGCCAGCCCCAGATCGATTTCTTTTGTTTACTTGCCTTTTAAAAAGTGTATTACTGGGGAAATCTGTCTTTCGGTAGTTTTCAGTGCGGTGCTTCGGGTCCCGTTGGGGAGAACAAGCGGCATACAAATGGAGGTAAACAATACACAAATACTCTCTCGCACCAGACCGAAGCTCTGCTGGCCTCCGTGCTGCCTGCCCAAAAGAACCGGCGAAGAGAAGGACGGTGCCAAACCAAGGGGGTCTCCTCCTCTCTCCTTTCCTTGCCTCTTCTGACTACACTGTTCCTGCAGTCCAAGTACCTCACTCCATCCAGAAGGCAGGGGCTGGAACGGAAGACGGGCTCCCGCCTCTCACTCCATCGTGCCACACGGATCACGCACCTGTCCTAACAGTCTGGATGTCCAATGAAACACTTGTCTGGGATGAGCCAGCTACATTCTACCTACTTCTATGTTCAGTGATGGTGGGGGGTTTTGGCTTCTTTGCACTGATATTCTAACATGCAATCGATTTTCCCTAGCCACGTTTAGGGGCGATTCACACAGGTTCTCTCATTTTTCACTGTGTTTCATAACTTCTGGTTTAGACTACTACAAAGTACTTTCCTCCCTTTCTCACAATACAAGAGCTCACGGGCACTCAATGAAATGAATGAGCAGTCAGCTTACAACAGAGCAAAGGAAGTCCTTCTTCACCCAAAGAGTCATGAACAAAGGTGGAATTCACTGCTGCAAGAAGTGGTGGTGGCCAATGCTCCCTCTAAGCTGTGGAGCCTTGTGAGCAAAAATTCTACTTTGTGAGCTACTGGCATGAAAGTTGTGAGCGAGCGATTTGGCTACTGCATAAATTAGTCTGCTCTGGAGCCCTCCTTCCTGAGTGAAGACAAAAATGTGTGAGTCGGAGGCTAAAAAACTGTGAGCTAGCTCCCACTCACTCAGCTTAGAGGGAACCGTGGTGGTGGCTACAACAGGCACAGACAGCTTCAAGAGGGGACTGGATCAACATATGGAGCAGAGGTCCATCAGTGGCTTTTAGCCACAAGGAATAGATGGAACACTCTGTCTGGGGGCAGTGATGCTCTGTCTTCTAGGTGCTTGGGGGGACAACAGTGGGAGGGCTTCTGGAGATCTGGCCCCGCTGGTGGACCTCCTGATGGCATCTGGGTTTTGGCCACTGTGTGACACAGTGTGGAACTGGATGGGCCACTGGCCTGATCCAGCATGGCTTCCCTTATGTTCTTAAACAGGGGGACCGAAGAGACTCCCGGGGGGGGGGAATCCCACCACCCCACCCTGGCTTGTCCTCCCACTTGCTGGCCACCCTGCCAACCTGCAGAGCCACCCCCTCCACCTGCCTGGCTCCTGCTCCTCCCCTCCCCCTGCCTGCTTGCCGTGCCCCACGCCACAGGGTCAGTGCCACTGTTGCAACCTAGACGGCTGACATGGTTGGGGGGGTGCTGCTCCCCCTTCATCTTATTTATTTATTCGATTTCTATCCCACCCTCCCCGTAAGGAAAATGGCATCTCGTGACACAGCCCTGTGAGACAGATCAGGTTTTCTGCCCATAGATTAAAAAAAATATTTATAGATATATATTTTTTTGCAAACCGAGGTACTGACACAGGATTGTACAAATATCTCCCCACTCCATATCTGACCCCAGTGTGTGGATTTGATGATCTGCATGCTGAAGTCCCAGTTCAAAATTAGATATATGATCATGCCTGGCCCTTGAATAGGATTCAGAAACTTTGGTTCACACATAAGCAGAGTTGGAGATTCCCAGTTTCAAGAGACGCCTGACTGATCCTCGCTACGCAGGGAGACTGAATCTGTTTGGCCGTGTCTCCACAGGCGTTCTGGAGCAAAGGGGATCTCTGCCTATTTATGCTGGCTTTCTCAAATGACATTTCTAGACTCCTATCCTGCCATTCCAGCCGCTGTTTCTATTTAATAGTACAGAGGTGGGATTTCTCCCCCCCCCATGTTTTTATTTGTTTCACTCCCCTTATAGACTGCTTTGACAATTGATAAAAGCAGCTTAGAAATAACACACTCAAATCACTCCAGGGAAAGCTTGAGGGAGCTAAGGAGTATTGTAATAAAATTAATTGTTAATACAGTAACCTTGGGAGTCTACAGGCCATGGTAATGTCCCCCTGGAGGGACCTGATCTAGTCCTAGGGCTGAGGACTGAATTAACACGAAAATGCCTTGCAGAAAACTGCTCTAGGCCATCAGGCATATTATGAAAAGGACTGTGCCTTTAACACAAATTTTTTTACAATTCCAGGAAGTCCCTGGTGATTTCCTGAGGAGATAAGGTTCCCCCCCCCCCATAACTGTCTGGAACATGCCTTTCATTTTATGACCCAGATGCCAAACGTAGTACAGCTTTGCACCACTGGATATTGCTGTTCGTAGGGGGACGCTCCCCTAGTCATTTGGATCCCTCGCATCTTCTATTTCTGTATGTGCATGAGTGCTGGGGTGGCACAGCTCTTTTGGCTGATGGTAGTTCTGACGATGACTCTCCACAAGCCACAGAGCACCACCGATCTAACGCGAGCAGGGTCCGGGAGCCCTTCATGGTGAGTAGTGGGGCATCCGAGCATCACTAGCCTGACAGCATTCAAGGCACAACTTAGAAATTGTTATCGGACAGCCAAAAAAAAAAAAAGTTCTCAGCATGTTAGCCAAAATAACCTTTACTGTTGTGTATGTAGTGAAACCGGCAGATTTAGCACTACAGAGGAGAATGTAAATGAAAGAGAAGTCTCTGCCCTGAAGAGCTTCCAATCTGAATTTCAATAAATGAGGCCGGAGGGGAGGAGAGGAATGAGGATTGGGAGCTGATGCAGTGACGGGTATTTGGGCTAGACTGAGGCTGAAATCAATGGGACTGACAAGCACTTATCGGGCCAGACCTTCTCCACAGTGGGGACGCAGAAAATGTCCACATTCATCTGGATAGATAATGCAGGATAAACAGCATGTATGGAGGATCTGGTATAACAGTTACTCCTCCTCAGTCAGGCCATCAGCAAGTTCCTGTAACAATTCCCAGTGCCCTGTACATTTGGAAAAGCCACCCAGGAAGTACCCAAGAACATCTCTCATGGACTCCTGCCTGCCTGCCTGCATGTATCTATTCCACCTTCCTCCCCAGTGGGGGACCCAAAGCCGCTAACATCCTTCTCTTCTCCTCCACTTGATCCACAGAGCCCTGTGAGGGAGGGAGGCTGGCTGAGAGAGGGTGACTGGCCCAAGGGCACCCAACAAGCTTCCATGGCAGAGTACAAATTGGAACCTGGGGCTACTCTAGGGTTGCCAGGTCCCTCCGAGCAGCCGGCAGGGGATGGGAGTGCGGTTCCCAGGAGCAGGGAGGCATGCCCAGCATTTCAGCCGTGTGCCTACCTGACCTGAAGCGATGTAGGCATGTCAGGGATGTCGGAGGGCAATGCCCTGGTTTTTGGAGGGCAAAACTCTATGGTGGAATTAGCTTCTACCATAGAGTTTTTGCCTGAAAACCAAAGCGTCGCCCCTGACACAACTGCGTCACTTCCAGGTCACGTAGGCATGTCACTGAAACGCCGGGTGCCCCTCCCTTTTGGGGTGGGGGCAATTCTCCCAGCAGTGGAGAGGCGGGGCCCGGCACCCCTCCAGTCGTCCCAGATGCCAGTCAGACATTTCACCCCCTCTGGCTCTCCACTTACATGCTGGTCGAACACGAAATAATGCTAAATTGTAACCCACCCACCTCCCCCCAAAAATGAATTGATATGAGGATGCTGACAGGATGGCTGTTAAGATGCCTGAAATCTGTTTCACAACCGATATCGCGTAGTGACTCCATATGCTTCTGGGCGACCACCCGAACGCTGGGAAGGCATTTGTACACTGCTAACTCTCGAGGCCTGGCACTGCCCTTTGGATGGGAGAGAGCAGCGGAGAGGCTGGACTCTCTTCCCTCCAGACGAATAATGGGGCTTAGAAGGGCTCAACTTTATCATGTCCTTTATCATTAAATGCTCTCCCCGAAAGCCCCTTCTAGCTGTAGTGGACCGCCTTCCTTTAGCATGCCGATAATGTCAGGAGCTGTAAAAGGTAAAGGTAAAGGTTTCCCTTGCTCGAAAGCCAGTCAAATCCGACTCTAGGGTTGCGGTGCTCATCTCTGTTTCCAAGCCAAAGAGCCAGCGCTGTCCAAAGATGTTTCCGTGGCCATGTGGCCGGCATGACTAAACACCAAGGTGCACGGAACGCTGTTCCCTTCCCACTGAAGTGGTACCTATTTATCTACTTGCAATTTCTTGCTTTCGAACTGCTAGGTGGGCAGGAGCTGGAACCAGAGACGGGAGCTCACTCCGTCATGCGGCACACTCGGGTCTCAAACTGCTGAACTACCGACCTTCCACAGCCTGCAGTTCAGCGTCTTAACCACTTGAGCCACCGCAGCTCCCCAGGAGCTGTAAGCCGTGCCTAAAGACAGAGCACGCCTCACGCTTCCTCCACACGCCAGTTGCAACTCCTCAGGAGACGGAGGCCACGTTCATTCAGGTCTCTCCCCACATGGCCTGTGGCTTCTGACGATACCAAGCAGCACAGGATGCCATGGCTGCTATGGTGGGACATAACGGGTTTAGATTCAGAGATACCTTCTTTCTTTAGCGGTTACAAAGGCCAGCTCGATTCTTGTGTATTCTGATTACCTACAAGCTTTGTCTGGTTTCCAGTTGTGGACTTGTACCTCCCCCAAAAATAAATAAATAAATAAATAAATAGGGTCCTATTGAAAGGGGTGCATGAAATAGAACCATCCATGGAAAAATATTAAACTATTAGCTCGAAATAAGCTGTAAATAAAAGATGAAAGAAATGATTTGGCTCAACATGATAAAAACTGTGAATGACCGAAGTCTCACGAATTCCAGTGGAAAGTTCAGCACGCCTTCTACTCCCCCCCCCCAATCGAAAGGACTTTAAAGGACTCAACTCTGGCTGGCTCGTGCCCAATGTTTGGACATTCGACTTGGCACATCCAAAACAACTTGCTTTCCTTAGGATTTGGGGACTCCATTCTGGGCATGGTGTCCAGCTGTGCTGCAAGACTGTTTACATGTCAGCAAATCCCTGTTTACAGAGAACATCTGAGCGAGGGGGAGGGGCCGAACAAGGGGAAGCGCCAACCGGCACCAGGCCCCCCTAGGCTGGCGGCACGACTTTGCACAGGTAAGGGGATCCAGAGCTTCGGCTCAGCTCTGCAGCCAACAGAGACATGCCCGTATTGTGTGCCCGCTGGGTTGCCCTTTTCCTTGAGGACATGCTGGTAAGGTTGCCCCATGCTTGCTCCAGAGAAGCATTTCCTTTGAAAGCCAAAGTTGCCGCTTTGCAGTCTGAATGACTAGATTCTTAGCAGTTCAAAGCCATGTTGCTGTAAACATGCCAGGGGGGAGTTTAGCTTTGTTTGAAGTCGCATTCCCTTCCCAGCTGCTAAACAACAGGCTCCTTCTGCTCTGCTGATACTCAGTTCCAAGCAGCCCAGCTTGTCTCCCGTCTTAAGAACCTTTCGAGCTTTCTGAGCAGACTTGCCCAGAATGCAGGGAACTATACCCTGGTCAGTGGGGACGCTTGTACGGGCAATGGGGCACCTGTTCAGTCCTTACTCAAAAGCCAGAGACAGCTTACAAGTCCACAGCAGTTTTGGGATGCTGTTGAGCAGGGCACTTTTTGTAGAAAAAGCCCAGCAGGAACTCATTAGCATAATAGGCCACACCCAACAGCAGAAACCTATTGGCATATTAGGCCACACCCCTGACAGCACAGCTCATTGGCATATTAGGCCACACCCCCATGTTACCAGAAGTGTGCTCATCCACCCACACCCACCTTTTTGCATGTTAGGCCACACACCCCTAACGTAGCCAATCCTAATGAGTTTCTGCTGTTGGGTGTGGCCTATTATGCTAATGCATTCCCGTTTCTGCTGTTGGGTGTGGCCTATTATGCTAATGAGTTCCTGCTGGGCGTGGCCAACTTAGAAGTCAGCCGGAACTCCGTTCCTGTGCGTTCCTGCCCCAAAATAGCCCTGCTGTTGAGTAACAGGCAGGGTTGCCAATAGCTTCTCCTAGACTACAGAGATCAGCTCCCCAGGAGAAAATGGCCGCTTTGGAGGGTGGAATCTATGGCATTATACTCCGCTGAGGTCGCTCCTCCCCCAAATCCCTCCCTCCCCAGGGTCTACCCCCAAATCTAAAGGAATTTCTCAACCTGGAGTTGGCAACCCTAGTAACAGTTTCTGGAAAGGTAGTTTCTAGAAAGGTGGCCGATGCTACTCAGTCACAATCACACTTTTAGCCTCCCCCTTTAGATCATCAACACGAATACTTCGATTCGGAGCTCTGCTAGAGGGTCATAACACTAATATCCTTCTGAAACAAAATGATTTTTTAATAAGCCAAAGGTCCACATGTGCAAACAACAAGAGCCTTTATCAGATGGTACATTTGGTGGCATTCAACCGTGCATCTCAGAAATGTGCACGACCCACGATCCTTTGCTGAAGTCTGCCAGTGTTTGGTTTTCAGAAGGACAAATAAACCACAGGCTAATGTTCATAAGACCTCAGAATCGTAGAATCAAGAACTGGCAAGAATTTTAAGTCAGGAAAATGAGACCAGCGGGCTGAAAGCCCAAAACAGACATGGCTTGTTGGTATGTAGGTGGCTGTGGCCTGTTTTCCATGATCTGGGTTGCAGATGAATCTGACACTACAGGAATGTGTTGCCCAGGGCCAGTCACTCTTTTCCTAGCTAACCCCCTCCAAAGGAGGGTCGTGAAGATTAAGGGGCGTGAAGGAGCACTGTATCAGCTCCCCTGAGACCCCTGGAGGAAGGGCAGGGTACAAATCTACTCGACACAAAGAAATCCGTTAGACAACCTGTTAATGTCCCTTTCGCTGAGGATGGGGGTCAGGTAAGGACTGAAATGCTGGGATCTTTTCCGTGCCCCCCTTTTTGTTCTCATGAGGGGCTGTATGTGTAGAAAAACCCTGCCTTCAAACCCGGCTTCCAGCCAAAGCATCTCAGTAAGAGCTTTCTCAGTAAGAGATTTCTCCTTCTCCAAAGAGAAGCCATTTTAATTCCCCCCCCCCCAGCACGAGGAATTCTGAGACGGGTCCTGATCTCCCAATTCCATCTTGGGAAGTTCTGCCAAGTTGCCGCTGCCTAACGGCAACCCCTCAAGGGGTTTGCAAAGCAGGAGACAAACAGAGGTGGTTTGCCATTGCCTGCCTCTGCGTAGCAACCCTGGACTTCCTTGGTGATCTCCCATCCAGGTAGTAACCAGGGCCGTCCATGATTAACTTCCAAGATCTGATGAGGCTGGGTTAGGTCATCCAGATCGAGTCAATCCTGTCTTACTTTTTCCTTTTAGACAGGCCTATCTGTCAGTTTATCTCCATAAGGTTGGCGGAGTTCCATTCCATGCAGCTTAATGTGGTGCCTTCCATGAAGAAGAAGAAGAAGAAGAAGAAGAAGAAGAAGAAGAAGAAGAAGAAGAAGAAGAAGAAGAAGAAGAAGAAGAAGAAGAAGAAGAAGAAGAAGAAGAGGAGGAGGAGGAGGAGGAGGAGGAGGAGGAGATTGGATTTATACCCTGCCCTTCACTACCCAAAGGTGTCTCAGAGCGGCTTACAAACTCCTCTCCCTTCTCCTCCCCACAATAGACACCCTATGAGGTAGGTGGGGCTGAGAGAGCTCTTGACAGAAACTGCTCTTTTTCAAGGACAGCTCTTATCAGAACTACGGCTTGCCCAAGGTCACCCAGACAGGTGCAAGTGGAGGAGTGGGGAATCAAACCCGGTTCTCCCAGATTAGAGTCCGCGCACTTAACCACTGCACCAAACTGGCTCCAGGTGGGTTGCCATGTTGGTTTGAAGCAGCAGAATGAAGTTCAGGTTCAGGGTCACCTTTAAGACCAACAAAGTTTTATTCAAGGTATGCGCTTTCGTGTGCAAGGCACACTTCTTTGAGGAAGACTTGTTTCACTGTATCCGAAGAAGCGTGCCGTGCACATGGAAGCTTATACCCTGAATGAAACTTTGTTGGTCTTAAAGGTCGATTTAACTGTCTGCCTCCACCATCCACTCCCCCAACACTCGCCCCATTGGCTGATTGACAGCTAATAAGTGGGCAATTCCTCCTGGAGGCTGGACATGGCTGTGATTGTCACACAATTGTGTAGATTTTACAAATGCTCTGTATGTAAAGGTAAAGGTAAAGGTTCCCTTGCTCAAAAGCCAGCCGAGGCCGACTCTAGGGTTGCGGTGCTCATCTCCGTTTCAAAGCCGAAGAGCCAGCGCTGTCTGAAGACATTTCCGCGGTCATGTGGCCGGCATGACTAAACACCAAGGCGCACGGAACGTCTTGCAGTTTCTACTTGCAGTTTCTTGCTTTCAAACTGCTAGGTTTGCAGGAGCTGGAACTAGAGACGGGAGCTCACTCCGTCATGTGGCACACTCGGGTCTCGAACTGCTGAACTATCGACCTTCCACAGCCTGCAGTTCGGCGTCTTAACCACTTGATGTATGTACAGCCTAGCAAATCCCGTAGCATGTCTTTACAGCACAGATTTGCTTACAATGCCAGAAGAATTCCTTCCTGCTGGAGAGGGCAACAAATATTTTTACTGGGCAACTGTTCATTGCAGGGCTGTTCCGGTACGATAAATCCCAGTGCTGGAATAAGCTCCTATCAGGAGAATGTGGTTCTGCTGCTCATTAACAGCACCCAGGTAACAGCCCAGCAGTCGAGTGAATCCCAAGAGCTGATCAGCAAAAAGAACAGCCCTTGCTGTAGGTGCTCATCAAAGGCCAGAGTGGCTACCTGCCTACTGTCAGAGCCAAGCTCATCCTCTGTCTCTGAGCGCTGCTGCTGTTTATCCGGTAGCTCACATGGGGTGTTAGAAGGGATATCAAAGCACCCCCAGGACGGGGAGCCCAGGATAAAAGGCAGTTCTGCATTCCTGGCATTGTAACAACCCCACAATGACAAATTGCTCTCTGAGACTAATGGGCCTCTTTGACAAAGGGGGAGGGGGGACTTGTTTCAAAGCATTCTCTGGCCAAGGCGGAACACCCTGCGGTCTGCCCATTCCCAGAGGGACCATCAGGGAGGGGAGATAAAGTTTCCGATGCAGCGGAGTATAAACTGCGGTGACTAATTCCTGCCAGGCACCTTACTAAGGGTCGAGTCCGAAAAGTGTGTCTGCTCTGCCCCAGCCTTGGAGCATTATTCTTTTCAGCCCCAGCAGCCTGCACCTGAACGCTCCACCCGCCAAGCCTGAAGGCGCCTCCCACCTCGGGAGTCTTCCTCCAGCACAGGGAGCAAGGAGGACGCAGGGCATTTCCATATACCTGCCATATGGTTTGCTCTCTTCCTTTCCCACCATGGGATAAGATCAGGATTCTTCCAACAAGATTGTTCTAGCTGAAAAGAGTGGGGTGGGGGGCCTGGAGTGAGGCAGGATTGCTGAAAAGTATGCAGACGGAGAGCGATTTCAGCTAAGCATACCTTTATTTAGTTCAGGACAAAAGACGAAAGGACCAGCTCGCAGGCTGGTTATATATGTTCAGAAAACCCGCCACCAAGTACACCTAAACACACCCCCTACTCCCGATAGGCTATTTACAGTAACCGGGCGACCATTGGTCTCCCGGCTGAGAAGCTGGCCCTCTGATTGGGGCCGGCTAGGATCCTACGGACCCATTGTCTTTGGACGTGAAGCTATTGAAGAGTTGTGCCTGGCCAGCCCGGGCAAGTCCGGGCATGTCAGGCTGAATACATTACACCTGCAAAAGAATTGGCTTTCGTTCCTTGGTGTGTGTGTGTGGGGGGGTAGTTCCTACCAACAGATAAGATGAAGCCAGCTATGTCCAGGTAAATGGGAGGGGGAAAGGGGCGTTGAAACTGAAGGAGGACAAGCAGGACGACGGTTAGAATGAGGAACAATGGCGGACTTGGGGGTACACCAATCTCAGGAAAAGTTTTGTCTCTGTAATGAGATGCATGATGGAAGGCAGATTCACATCACAGGGTGTTGACTGATTCTATGCCAGTCTAGCTGCTGTTGCTTTCTGCAAAGAACCCTGGGAACTGTAGTTTGCGGAGGGGGCTGAGAGTCCCCACCCTGTCGGGGCTGCCCGGGCTCTTGCTGTGGCAGGAGACCTCTTGCACACAATCCTCTCGGCGGGAGAAAAAGAAAGACACAAAAATCACCCTTGGGACCACGTCTCTTCTAGGCAAAACCAGGAAGTGACTCCAGTCTTCTTACACGCCCAGGGAAATGCTGATCACCACTGGGAGGGGGGACAGGAAGCTATTGTTCTCCAGGCCAGTTTGGCCCGGGGTTCCTGGAGGGTTGTGATTTTTTTGCCCTCTTCTGGGCATGAAACAGGGGTCACTGGGGTTGGGTGGGGGGAGAGGTATTTGTGAATTTCCTGCATTGTGCATAGGGTTGCCAGGTCCATGTTCGTCCCCAGCGGGGGACTTTGGGAGGTGTTCCCAGAGGGGGCGGCCCCGGCTGCCTGCACTTAAGAAGAAGAGATTGGATTCATAGCCCGCCCTTCACTACCCAAAGGTGTCTCCGAGTGGCTCACAGACTCCCTTCCCTTCCCCTCCCCACAACAGACACCCTGTGAGGTAGGTGGGGCTGAGAGAGCTCTTGACAGAAACGGCTCTTTTTCAAGAACAGCTCTTATCAGAACTACGGCTTGCCCAAGGTCATCCAGCCAGGTGCAAGTGGAGGAGTGGGGGAATCAAACCCGGTTCTCCCAGATTATAGTCCATGCTCCTAACCACTACACCAAACCCTTTAAGTGCAGCCAGCCGGAGCGTCCCACGTGCCCGATCTCCAAGTGGAAACTGGACATGCGGGGACCTTTCGCCCCAGCTGCCTGCACTTAAAGGGAACCCTTTAAGTGCAGGCAACCGGAGGACCCCACGCGCCCGATCTCCAAGCAGCAATGCCACTAGGAGATTGGGCGAGGGGCCCGCAGCTGCCCCCCTCTCTCATAAGAACATAAGAGAACATAAGAGAAGCGAATGTTGGATCAGGCCAATGGCCCATCCAGTCTAACACTCTGTGTCACACGGTGGCCAAGAATACCAGGGGCCATCAGGAGGTCCATCAATGGAGCTCGGACACTAGAAGTCCTCCCACTGTTCACTCAAGAGAGAAGGAAGAGGGGTGGCTGTGGGTGTTGGGGCTTGGAGGTGGGGCTTCCCCCACTGGTCAGTGGTGGGTTGAACCCCCCAAAAAGTGGGTAACCCCTGCCAATTGTGCAAGGGGTTGGACTAGATGACCCTGGAGGTACCTTCCAACTCTATGATTTTATGATTCTCTAGCAATCACTAGAAAATCTATGAATTTACCAGAGAATTTCCAGCAATTCCTAGGGACAACTTGACATCATTTCCTGGGTTTTTTTCCCTGGAACTGATGTCACTCCTTGGCCAAAAGTGCTCCACTCCCATTCCCTGCCTCCCACTGGTTGTCAGGCAGCGCCTTGCAACCCGACCCCCCCGTATATGCAACTCCATTTCCTAGGATTCCATGGGGAATCAACCAGCTTGACTGTTCAGTGTAGACATGTCCTTTGTGAGAGAAAACAAAGAGATGGTGTTCAAACAGTTGATGGCTCATGTGAGGCAGTGCAGGGCAGTGTTCCCGCTAAGCTGAGTCAGTGTGAGCTAGCTCACAGTTTTTTAGCCTCCGGCTCACATATTTTTGCCTTAGCTCAGGAAGGAGGGCTCCAGAGCAGACTGATTTCTGCAGTAGCCAAATCGCTCGCTCACAACTTTAATGCCAGTCGCTCACAAACAGAATTTTTGCTCACGAGACTCCACAGCTTAGAGGGAGCATTGGTGCAGGGTCTGTCTGCTCCTCACATGCACAGTGGCGGTAGAGGGTGTGAGGAAACTGTGGACAAAAATACCAGGTGCCATCAGGAGGTCCACCAGTGGGGCCAGGATACTAGAAGCCCTCCCACTGTTGCCCCCCCCCCCAAGCACCAAGATGACAGAGCATCACCTGCCCCAGAGCCCCTATCTATACCTTGTGGCTAATAGCCACTGATGGACCTCTGCTCCAGATGCCTATCTAATTCCCTTTTGAAGCCGCCCATGCTTGTAGCCGCCACCACTTCCTGTGGCAGTGAGTTCCATGTGTTAATCACTCTTTAAGTGAAGAGGTACTTCCTTTTATCCGTTCTAACCCAACCGCTCAGCAATTTCATGGAGTGCCCACGAGTTCTTGTATTGTGAGAAAGGGAGAAAAGTACCTCTTTCTCTACCTGCTCTTTCCCATGCATAATCTTATAAACCTTCATTGTAGGTTAAAAGAAACAAACTCCATTCTTTTCAGCAAATGCTTTAAAAGATATGTGGGTGGACAGAGAGTAGGGTGTTTCCCCCCTCCTATTTAAACTAACCGCAACATGAATATTTAAAACAGTAAGAGGAAGTCAGAAAGATGAACCTGCAGATTTTTTTCCCCAAATTCCGAATATCATCATTTGATCATCCCCATATGAGCCATGTACACCACCCGGTCTCCTTAACAGTGGCTTGGATCAGAAGCTCTCCAGACAGAACAGTATTTCCATCTGCTGCAGACTCCCACGGTGTTTCTGGGGGTCCACTCTGTAGGAACACGATGGGGAGGGGCTGCAGGGGGAGGGGGGACACTCCCTTCCTCAAGCCTGATTCCCACTGGCAGTTTTTAGGATCCAAGCCGCAGTCAACAGCTCCAAGGCCCCATTTGCTATCTGCTTATTTCTGAGATTTACATTCCATCCTTCTTCCAAGCGGGGCACAGTGCCATAGAGGTTACCTCATCATACCCGCACAACAGCCCTGTGAGGCAGGTCCAGCTGAGCGTGACGCCTCAAGGCCAGCTTAGGGATATTAATGTTGGTTTCATTTGTTATAATAGGGGTAGTTAATGAGGGGGAGGAGGGCGCAGAATTTTTGCTGTGGTAACAGTAAGGGGGGGGTGGAGATACAGGAGTTACACAAGGGTGCTAGTCATTGTGGCCCTGAGCCCTCGCATTGTTTTGGTTAAATATTTCAGTAGGGTGTTGGACTCACTATCCATAAACGGCCTGCTCACATCCCCTATTCCTGCTTCCCTGAGCGCCCGGGAAGCCGCTCCCCCTCCCCCCAGCCTTCCTTTGTCTTTCAGCCTTAGGTGACGAATCTCCTCGGATTACAGCGTCGCTCCAAATGCCAGGTTTCCCTCTGGGCTGTGGCCGAAACCAACTGCTGGCTTGCCTGCACTGACCAAAGCAAAGAACCAGTTCCTCCCAGGGCTCAGGAACAGAGCCAGAGTTTCATGCTTACGTTGGAGCCAGGTGATTTCCTCTTTGTCCGTCAGCTGTTGACAGAGGATCAAATCCTTTCCTTCTATTCTGCTCTCCCACTTTTGTGTAGGTTAGATTAAGGTGCATAATCATCCGGCTGGAGTGGACATTGCAAGGATTGAATAACAAATAGTTCTCAAACTGCGAACAAACACACCTGGGCAGGAGAAGAGTAAACCTGGGAACGTGCATATATTTTTGTCCCAAAGGAGTTAAAAGGTTTAAATACTTTCTCTCTTGGCTGCAGTGCTAAGCGGGGCAGAAGGACCGTGGGCGACTCTGCGTTCCCCTTAGCAACCACACAGCATCACATGTCTGCTTTTAGTCCAAAAAAGGCTCCTTTCCCAGCCCTTTCCCAATCGGTCTGGTTCACACATGCAGAAGAACGACAAGGAGGGAATAGAATGCTGCGGGGACTGCCCCACGTCCGACTGCAAGGGGTAGATTCCAACACCGGGAGTTCCTTTGCATAGAAACGCCACCCCAACAGAAAACTAGCCTCTCAGGGGGAAAAGGTGTGCTGTGCTAGTTTTCTAGCTGCAGGGACAATCGGACAGTGGAAAGCATTCCAAAATGCGATGTTCCACCTTGAAAGTGCAGCTTCCAGGTTGGGGTATTCCTGGGGATTTGGTGGTGGAGCATGGGGTGGGTCGCGTGCAAGCGGGGAAGGGACCGCAGTGGGCTACAAGGCCGCAGAGTCCGCCCTCCCAAGCAGCCGTTTCATCCAGAGGAATTGATCTCTGTAGACTGGAGATGAGCTCTAATCCCAGGAGATCTCGGGGGTGGGGGGGCTTGTGGTTTGCAACAACCAGGGTGCACAGGAACGGAGTTCCGGCTGGCTCCCAAGTTGGCCACGCCCAGCAGGAACTCATTAGCATAATAGGCCACACCCAACAGCAGGAACTCATTAGGATTGGCTACATTAGGGGTGTGTGGCCTAACATGCAAAGGTGTTCCTGCTACCAAAAAAAGGCCCTGGGTTTTGACCACAAACGAGGTAAAGAGAATAAGAAGCAAAAGGTGGGTGTGGCTGGATGAGCACACTTCTGGTAACATGGGGGTGTGGCCTAATAGCCTAATGAGCTGTGCTGTCAGGGGTGTGGCCCAATATGCTAATGAGTTTCTGTTGTTGATTGTGGCCTATTATGCTAATGAGTCCCTGCTGGGCTTTTTCTACAAAAACAGCCCTGGCAACCACTGCCGTCTGAGCAGTGTCGACTCTTCCAGCAAGCACCTCTGGGTTCTGCCACCACACCGACCTACGTGCACCACACCGACCTACGTGCACCAACCAGGGGCACTCTCGCCTCTATCAGCCAAAAGCGCCACGTTCACTCCCACCCCTAGTCTGAGGTCTGCCCCTCAGGGAGGCCGACAGCTTTTCTGTCCCTTTGGCAGGAACGGCTTCAGGGTGGGAACCAACTGCAAGCCACAAGCCGCACAGGGCGAGGGCCTTGCCTGCTTTCCTGAAGCACGGCTTTCAGGTGCCGTATTGGGGGACACAGCTCAGAAGAACCACAGATGACATGGCAAAGAGCCACACCTGCCTGCCCAGCCACTGAGTGAGTCTGGCGGCCTCATAATACCGGGGGGGGGGTGCGGCAGCTAGGATGTTGGGCCCACTTTTAATTCTGAACCCTGATCAGCCGTGAACGTCACTGGGTGGCTCTGGGCAAGTCCCCACTTCTCCGTGTGGTGGAGAGATCCCTCATCAAGTCACAGCTGACTTACGGCAACCCCAGGGGGGGTTTCACGGCAAGAGAAACCTAGGGGTGGTTTTCCATTGCCTGCCTCTGCACAGCCACCCTGGACTTCCTCGGTGGTCTCTCATCCAAATACCACCCAGCGCCAATCCTGCTTAGATTCCAAGATCGGAAAAGACCGGGCTCGCCCGGGCCGTCTAGGTCAAGGCTACTCCCCAATGGCATTTTTTTTCCTTCCGAGATAAATCTGCTCGCAGAAGTCTGTCCGTGTCACGCCATCTCTAGCGGCATCTTCCGGGAATGAGCTGCACCGACGACATGGACCTCCCCGTTCATTGGGGCTCCTATTGGGACTCCTGGGAGGATTCTTTCCCGGTGCTCTGTGACACAAGTCGACGACTCGTTTTGCCCTGCACAAACGAGTCGGAGGGAACAGTGTCTGGCCTGGCTCTAACCTACTCCACAGGGCTGTCGTGCACAGTCCTCCGCAACGTCGTTCCAGTCTCAGGCGACTGAAATCAGAGCGGCGTGAGAAGAATGCAAATGTAACAAAGAGACAAATATACAATTGCAGCAATATCGGAGTGCACTTGGGAAGAAGGAATTTGTTTCGACTCGTAAAACGAGGTGCAGTATATGAACATCGTTTGGATAAAGGAAAAAAAATGAATAGTACATCAGCCGTGTGGATCAGTAGTGTTTAAATTAGTCCTGGGAGGATTCTTTCCCGGTGCTCTGTGGCACAAGTCGACGACTCGGTTTTGCCCTGCACAGACGAGTCGGAGGGAACAGTGTCTGGCCTGCCTCTAACCTACTCCACAGGGCTGTCGTGCGCAGTCCTCCGCAACGTCGTTCCAGTCTCAGGCGACTGAAATCAGAGCGGCGTGAGAAGAATGCAAATGTAACAAAGAGACAAATATACAATTGCAGCGATATCGGAGTGCACTTGGGAAGAAGGAATCTGTTTCGACTCGTCAAACGAGGTGCAGTGTATGAACATGGTTTGGATAAAGGGGAAAAAATGAATAGTACATCAGCAGTGTGGCTCAGTAGTGTTTAAATTAGATCAGTTGATCAGTAAGGGTCAGAGAAGGGATCCCCAACCTTTCCGAGCCTGCGGGAACCTCTGGCATTCTGACAAAGGGAGGTGGGTGCAGACACAAAAGGGCCGCCACCAATGTTCCCTCTAAGCTGTGGAGCCTTGTGAGCAAAAATTCTACTTGGTGAGCTGCTGGCATTAAAGCTGTGAGCGAGCGATTTGGCTGCTGCATACATTAGTCTGCTCCAGAGCCATCCTTCCTGAGCTAAGCCAAAAGTGTGTGAGCCAGAGGCTAAAACACTGTGAGCTGGCTCACACTAACTCAGCTTAGAGGGAACACTGGCCGCCACGACACCCCCACACATGCCAGAGTGGAAGTCCAAGTGCAGAGAACACTGAGGGGGCAGCTACCACCGAAGCAATATTATTCCAATCAGGCCAGCAAATCAGATCTTCAGTGGCCAATCAGAAGCCAGGGTGAGCAAGACCCCCACCTGGTCCCGCTCCCTCTCTGGAAGCATGTGCCCCGAGGGGGAGGGCAGGGGAGGCCCCCACGGGCACCACCTGGGGGACTCCTGGTTTCAAATCAGCTTAGAGGGAACACTGGCCGCCACTACACCCCCACACATGCCAGAGGGGGAAGTCCAAGTGCAGAGAAGGAGGGGGCAACTTAAACAGCACACCGGGAAAGAGGAGCGAGAGAGGGGATGGAGCCAACACTGAGGGGGCAGCTACCACCGAAGCAATATTATTTCAATCAGGCCAGCAAATCAGATCTTCAGTGGCCAATCAGAAGCCAGGCTGAGCAAGACCCCCACCTGGCCCTGCTCCCTCTCTGGAAGCACTTGCCCGGGGGGGGGGCAGGGGAGGCCCCTACAAGCACCACCTGGGGGACTCCTGGTTTCAAGTATCAGGCCGGGATCTGGGAGACCCGGGTTCAAATCCCCACTCTGCCACGGAAGCCCGCTGGGTGGCCTCGGCCCAGTCGCGCTCTCTCTCAGCGTAACCCACCTCACGGGGCTGTTGTCAGGGTTAAATGGATGGCCACCGCTGCCACCAGCTTATCCAGCACAGATCTTCAGTGGCCAATCAGAAGCCAGGCTGAGCAAGACCCCCACCTGGCCCTGCTCCCTCTCTGGAAGCACTTGCCCGGGGGGGGGGCAGGGGAGGCCCCTACAAGCACCACCTGGGGGACTCCTGGTTTCAAGTATCAGGCCGGGATCTGGGAGACCCGGGTTCAAATCCCCACTCTGCCACGGAAGCCCGCTGGGTGGCCTCGGCCCAGTTGCGCTCTCTCTCAGCGTAACCCACCCCACGGGGTTGTTGTCAGGGTTAAATGGATGGCCACAGCTGCCACCAGCTTATCCAGCGGTCAGCCTGGGTCCAAGAGCATCCCCCCCCCTTCGAGGGGAGCACAGCCCCGTCCGGCATGGGTGACACCTTCAATCCCTGGTCAGGCCTTCTGCCCAAAAGCAGCACCTCCATCTTGTTGGGATTTAAGCTTTAGCTTATTAACCCACATTCCCTTTGATGGACGAAACACACACAGACACACACACACAAACCCCCACATCCACTCCACTCCAACAATTACTCCAAGCAGCTGTTCAGGATTTCTGCAGCCGGAAGCCCGCTGGGTGGCCTCGGCCCAGTTGCGCTCTCTCTCAGCGTAACCCACCCCACGGGGTTGTTGTCAGGGTTAAATGGATGGCCACAGCTGCCACCAGCTTATCCAGCGGTCAGCCTGGGTCCAAGAGCATCCCCCCCCCTTCGAGGGGAGCACAGCCCCGTCCGGCATGGGTGACACCTTCAATCCCTGGTCAGGCCTTCTGCCCAAAAGCAGCACCTCCATCTTGTTGGGATTTAAGCTTTAGCTTATTAACCCACATTCCCTTTGATGGACGAAACACACACACACACACACACACACACATCCACTCCACTCCAACAATTACTCCAAGCAGCTGTTCAGGATTTCTGCAGCCTCCCTGGAATCAGCTGGAAGTATGGATGTCATCCACATGTTGGTGACAGCCCAGCCCAGATCTCTGGATAATCTCACCCAGCCATTCCATGAAGATATTAAAGAGCTCAGGGAACAAGATGGGACCTTGTGGGACCCCGGGGCCAAAGGCTAAGGGGCTGAACGGCATTCTCCCAGCACCACCTTCTGCAACCTCCCCTGCAGGTAGGACCGGGACCACTGCAGAACGGTGCCTCCCAGTCCCACTCCAGACAGCCAGTCCGGAAGGTTACCACGACTGATGGTCTCAACAGCTGCTGAGAGGTCCCGGAGAATCAACAGAGTCGTGCTCCCTCTGCCCATCTCCCGGCACCAGTTGTCCACCTGGGCGACCAAGGCTGTTTCAGTCCCATAACCAGGCCTAAACCCAGACAGGAAGGAGTCTAAGGCAACAATCAGAACCAGTCGGAAAGGGGAAGAAAGCCAGAGCAAGCCAGCGAGGAACTTGAGGAGTCGCAGGGGCCCAGTTCCGCCAGAGGCTGTGGCACCGGGGAGGAGGGCCTTTCTGCCTCTTCGGCCATTCTCCCTAGCCCAGATGGCCCCAGGGGCAGACCCGTAGCCAGGATTTTTTAATTTGGAGGGCCTTTAAATAAGTTAGGGGGCACCCCGCACACACACCCCGGGAGCACCACAAATAAAATAAAAATTGGAAGTCGGGGGGCCTGGGGGCTGGATGAAGCCTTGACAGTAAGTCAGGGGGCAGGCCCCGAGGTGCCCCCACTGTAGCCATGGGCCCGTGGGCAGGCTGTTCTCCCTGCTTTGTAGCCTCATGCGCAAAATCATGTCCTTGATGTCCTAAAGGACTTTCCTGCATGACTACAGGAAAGACAGTCTGGTCAATAAAAGTTGTAGCATTTAGTTTGAATCTCAGTTGACAGTGCAATCAAAGTGTATAAATTCTATGGAGACAAACTCACATTTTCCAACTTTTTTTTGCCATCAAGTCACAGCTTCGTTATGATGACCCTGTAGGGTTTTCAAGGCAAGAGACACGTTACAGACACGTTCCAGATAGTCAGCCATGTTGGTCTGAAGCAGTAGAACAAATTTAGAGTCCAGTGCCACCTTTGAGACTAACAAAGGTTTATTGTAGAAGCTTTTGTGCGCACACATATGCATGCACACAAAAGCTTACACCCAGAATAAACCTTTGTTGGCCTTAAAGGTGCCACTGGACTAGGGATGTGCATTTGGTTCGAATGCACCCCCGAAAATTCAGGCCTCTTTCAGGCTTCTGTGGGTTGATTCAGATTCTCTGATCTGAATTGGCTTGCCGCCGAATTGCTGCCGAATTTCAGCGGCAATTCGGCCCCATTATATCCTATGGGCCATTGAAGTCAACGGCGAAAACATAGGGTATATTCTGGGGGCTGGAGGAGAGGGGGTTTGAGGGAGAGGCTCCAAACGTACAGGGTAGCTGCCAGGGCCTCTTCCCAAGATACCCACCAAGTTTCAAGAACACTGAACCAGGGGGTCCAATTCTATGGGCTTTTTTCCCACCATAGGGGCAACCTGTTTGGGGGCCCGTAGAATTGGAACCCTTGGGGCCCTAGTTTAATAGGATTTTTCAGAGTTCAGATTCCTAGCTCTTTGGAAGGCACAAACCAGGCAATGGGCAGTGTTTGGGCCAGGGCCCACCCAGCCACTACAATCCAAGGGTGGGGCTTAATTGGGTCAAGGGGCAGAACCAATAAAAAATACTATTTCATCAAAGGTGCACAGCTTTTGCTGTCTTATCTGGCAGAGAGGACGTCCAGAGGGAAAGGGAAACAGAAAAGGCAGCCAAACACAGCCGCTAAATCTAAAGAAGCTGCTTTTGAGGCACACAAAAGTCTAGACTGAAAAAGAATGTTGAACAGTAGCTGCAGGCCTAGAGCTGTAAAGGCATCAGGTACAGTACAGCATATTCTTTTGCTTTAAAAGATACTAAAATATATCACTCTCTTATTTCCTCAACAGTTGTGCCAGTGAAAAACTAACCAGCTGGCAGCCCTATTCATAGCCCTGAAAATCTAGAAAACCTGATTGGATCAGGTACATGTAAAATATTGATATGTGAATTAATTTTAAGAGAGAACTTTTTCACTCAGGCTTGAACAAGTTGGCATGCCTTTGACTTAATGGCTGTCTGCTTGAGAAGATCCAGGAACCATTTCGGGGCTAACTTCCTCATCCTCGAAGCAACTGTAGCCTCTCTTGCCTCCACTATGACAATAGATAGAAAGTAATATCTAATTGAGCTAAAAAACTGGGTTTATCAGAGATTCTCGGCTGTATGGGGAGTGAGAAGCATGGCAAGCCAAGGCCTGTTCTTTTAGCACCATATTTCATAGCAAATGACCGTATGCACTAAGTACGAAGCCAAAAAACGACTGCAGAGAAGACCTGGGCTGTGATCACATGGGCAGTTTGGCCTGATGCAGCCACCCCTCCCCTCTGGATCAAATGGGCACAGTCAGACAGCCACATCTGTCAGGCATTTCCCCTGGCATACTCACCCCCTCACAGGATGACTCGGAGCTGGGTTAAAAAGGCACCACATCGTAAGTGGTGTTTTTGGTTCCCTGTGCCTTCATTGTGCATGGACAGATGTCTGAACTTGGGGGAGTGTGTGCAGAACGCATTTGGCCGTCTGAACCTGCAGATCCGTTCATGCTGCTAGGGAGGTTTTTTTAAAAAAAGTTTTGCCTATGTGCACCTGTGAGTGCATGCGCCCACATGCACATGCATGCATTCTGAGAAATTTCTAAGCAGCACGCTCTGTGGCTGAGGCACTGCAGCAATGTGGATGTTTGCCCACAGGATATCTACATGGGTAACCCGTTTTTGGTTCCCTGTGCATTCATTGTGCATGGACAGACGTCTGAACTTGGGGGAGTGTGTGCAGAACGCATTTGGCCGTCCGAACCTGCAGATCCGTTCCTGCTGCTAGGAAGGTTTTTTTAAAAAAAGTTTTGCCTATGTGCACCTGTGAGTGCATGCGCCCACATGCACATGCATGCATTCTGAGAAATTTCTAAGCAGCACGCTCTGTGGCTGAGGCACTGCAGCAATGTGGATGTTTGCCCACAGGATATCTACATGGGTAACCCGCAGCAGGGTGTGCTCTCTGGATGATATGCCCCGCCAGGGCTTTTTTTTAGAAAAAGCCCAGCAGGAACTTATTAGCATAATGGGCCATACCCAACAGCAGGAACTCATTGCCATATTAGGCCACACCCCGACAGCACAGCTCATTCACATAGTAGGCCACACCCCCATGTTACCAGAAGCGTGGTCATCCAGCCACACCTACCTTTTGCTTCTTATTCTCTTTAACTTGTTTGCTGTCAGAACCCAGGGCTTTTTGCATGTTAGGCCACACACCCCCAATTGTAGCCAATCCTAATGAGTTTCTGCTGTTGGGTGTGGCCTATTATGCTAATGAGTTCCTGCTGGGCATGGCCAACTTGGAAACCAGCCGGTTCCTCCGTTCCTGTGCCCCGCAACACTTTAAACTGTGCGTGCGTTCCTGCCCAAAAATAGCTCTGTGCCCCGCAACACTTTAAACTGTGTGGTTCATTCTCACAGCACTAACGACAGAACAAACTTTGATTCCAGTGGCACCTTTAAGACCAACAAAATTTAATTCTGGGTATAAGTTTTCATGTGCATGCACACTTCATCAGATACAGTCTACACGCACGTGAAAGCTTATGCCCAGAATAAAACTTTGTGGGTCTTAAAGGTGCCCAACTGCACTCAGACTTCCTTCTGTTGCTTCAGACCAACACGGCGACCCCACCTGAATCTGCCTTCATGGAAAGCGCTAACAATAAGTGCACTCTTACAGGCAAAATAGCCCCATGTCAATCTATTCCAAGTTGGTTTTAATGTGATCCTGCTAAGCATTCCTCTGTCTTTTCTTCGGCTACCTGATGCTGCGGCAGCCCATTGGGCCAACTAGGCCAGCATTGTCTCTTCTGGCAGGCGTCAGCTCTTCCAGATGTTAAGCAGAGCTGATTTCCCAAGCCCTGCAACCTGAGAACGTTTTTAACTGCAGACACCATGAGCTGAGCATGGGACATCTGCGTGCAAAGCATGTGCTCTGCTTCTGAACTATGACCCCCCCCCCTTGCTTGTTTTGCTGTCGGCCTCTTTTTTCATTATGAGAAGCAGAACTGAGATTACGGACTGTCTGCACAGGGGGGGAGGGGCTGCCCTGACCCTTGCAGAGAGGTTTAATGAGTGGGAGTGGGCTGTTGAAGCTTTTCATGGCATGGAGTCCAACAAGATCACCTGATAACTGCCTGCAGATCCAATTGATACAAAAGGGACCATCTTGTTCAGGACCTAGGATGCTTCCAGAATGCTTCCTTCAGTAAGCGCATTAATGTGAAAGAACCGTCCTCGTTTCCGCCCATCTCTTCTGATTTGGGGGGGAGGGGTAATCAGCCCCCCCCCCCTTGGTGTTCCGACTCATTTGATTCAGACCTGTGCTGAGCCCAATCCGACAAGGGCGCCATTCCCTTCTAAGTGCTTCCTTTATCACTTCCGTATCTGATGTTTATGGGCTCGATTTAATGTGTTTACAGCCATTACTGAGAGGAAAATATAAATCTTGCATCGGCATCAGTACAGTTTCTTCTTTAAACTTTAAAAAAAAAGGCAACCCATACCGGGCTCACAAGATTATAAGGTTTCATGCGCTCCTGTTGTGTTTTTTTTTTAATAAAAAAAGACTTCTGTTGGAAGAGGATTAACTTTAAATTTAGAAACCAGGGTGAAACTGTCAAAGGCCTCATCCTGACTCAGCTGACAGAGGGATACAGAGCCCCCACTGACTTTAAGGCCCACATGAGCAGAACTGAGTAGATTTTCACACAGTTCTTTAATTGTGGATCCTCATTTCGTAGAAAAAGAGGTGCAGGAGCTCATTAGCATAACTCATTAGCATAACTTATTTGTATATGCCACACCCCCTGACTTTTTAATTATTTATTTATCTTTAGATTTGTATCCCGCCCTACCCCGAAGGCTCAGGGCAGGAGTGTGTCAGAAGGCAACAGAAGGGAAGTGTGTCAGAAGGCAACACCCACCATAGGTTCGCCACCACTGCGGTAAAGGGTCCTTTACCAGTTCAGGATCCCTTCCCCCTGATACTTGCTGAGGAGTTCACAGAGCCAACTCTTACAACCTTCTCTCTCCTTTTACTTGGCAGAAGCTTTCTGGGAATGTTTGTGGAGAAGGGGGGGCACTTTTTGACCACTGACCTTTCCCCGTTGGTTTGGAAATGGTCATTGTTTTCCTGCCTTGGCCATAAAATTGCTGCCAGATGGCTGGAATGGTTGGAATGTGTCCCAAAAACGATGGTGCCCTGGGGAGGAAATCCAAAATGAAACTCCTGCTGGGGGGAAGGTTAAAGACAGAGGGGCAAACCCTGCCCACATTCCAAACATTCCGATGCCAGCGCATTAACTTGCCATCTGCTTTAAGTGACACATGGCTCTAGGAGCAGTCATTGACTTCAGGGACTTTTATTGAAGGCTTCCCTCCTTGAGGACAATGCGGGAGAAACAGATCAAAGAGTGATCGGTGCAAGCCAGAAGTCACAAAAAAGACCCAGAAACCCAGCACAGTACGAACTAGAAAGTGCTGTCTTCACATGAGCCATGCCTTGAGAAGAGGATTTTTGTGAATGGGATATCCCTTGACGGAAAGCTGATTCTTGAGAGGCGCTGGGTTTTCTCTTTGGTGAATAAATTCTGTTTCGCACCTATTACTCATTGGATTGACGAGATGCTCCTTGTTTATTGTAGTGTGGCCTGAGGGGAAAAAAGCTAACCCTTCTCCACTCACTAATATTACTGAAACGGTTTCAGAGAGTTGCTCTGTTCTCTCCCTGGCTTCCAAAACTGTTTGTCTTTCTTCTCCTCTCTTGCTATGTTCCTTTTCTGCAAAGTCAGAAAACAACTCAGAGGCAGCAAGTTCTCACAAATCTGCCTTTTAAAGATTCCACAGCACTAGAATCCACTTTGAAACAGTGCACAAACCTTCCCTCTGCTGGGGCTCTTGGTGAAACATATGGAGAACTAGTTGACCAGCAGCACGGGAAACTTTGAGTGATTTCCAAACTGGAAGGGAACCTAGCATGGGTCAAAACAAGGAAACATAGACATCAAGAAGAAGAAGAAGAAGAAGATGA
>NW_015173277.1:4690-17669 GCF_001447785.1 Gekko japonicus | reverse complement strand
GAGGAGGAGGAGGAGGAGGAGGAGGAGGAGATTGGATTTATACCCCGCCCTTCACTTCCCAAAGATGTCTCAGAGCAGCTTACAAACTCCTTTCCCTTCCCCTCCCCACAACAGACACCCTGTGAGGTGGGTGGGGCTGAGAGAGCTCTGACACAAACTGCTCTTTTTCAAGGACAGCTGTGCCAGAGCTTGTGACTGACCCAAGGTCACATCAGCAGGTGCAAGCGGAGGAGTGGGGAATCAAACCCGGTTCTCCCAGATTAGAGTCTGCACACTTAACCACTACACTAAAACAGCAAGGACTTCTCAATGTGTATGTGTTTTCAAATACCACAAGTCTGCATAGTTTGTTTTCACACATCCAACCCGAAATCGTTTGAAAGACCCTGGTTAATTAGCATAATTATTTCTAACCTTTTTTTTACAACTTAACAGCTGTTCTGTGAAGCAAATCACCACAACCGATTTGAGTCCAACAGAATCTGTCACGGGGTTGTGTGTGCTAAAAAATTAAACGGGGAAGTGCTCATACCTCAGCTGTAAAGCACAGATTTTACCTCCAAAACCCCCAAGTTTATTTGTCCCGTGAGTTTTTATCCAGGCCTTCCTCCAAAGAGCTCTAGGGGGCTTATGAGGTTCTTCCCTCCTCTTTTTCTCCCTCACAAGCAACCCTTCTGTTCACTAACAGAGAGTAACAGAGGCCCATGAGTGGCTACTGGCCACAAGGTACAGATGGAAGACAGTGGCCCTTTTCACATTACCATTCTAAACTGGGTGTTATTCGTTGTTGGCCTGATTGCAAGTAAAGCAATACAGGGATGGGGGTTTAATACAGCAAATTTCCTTCCATTCATGAGCGGTCTCCGAAGCGCCATGGCGATTTTAAACATTGCTTTTTTTCCCCGCATGATCTTCCTCCGACTTTTTAAAAATGTTCTGATGTGAGTGCTATAGTGCTAAACCACTATAGTACTTCACTGCTATACTGGCACCATTGAGATGCATGGACTCCACAGAGTCGATGGAGTCAATGCATCTCAGTGCTACCACTATAGTACTGATGTACTATAGCAGCTCACATTAGAACATTTTTTAAAAGTCCAGGGAAGATCATGTGGCGAAAAAGGGTGGGCGGAAAGTGACATTGTAGGAAGTGCTACGGACATTTTAAACAGCACACTGCAGTGATTCAGAAGTGTAATGAAAGGGGTTGGAAATGGAAAAAAGAAGTTTCCCTCAAAACCAGACCAACCATGCTTTGGTAACCCAACGCAAGCCAGTTTGTATGAAAAGAAAAATAAATTCCACCAGCAGCTGGTTACTAAAACAGTAGAAAATAGTCAATGACAATCGTGATATATTTACGAAGGAAATATTGGTCTCTTTTTCTTAAATGTTCAAAAATATTCTTGGTGCTTGGGGGGGGCAACAGTGGGAGGGCTTCTGGCCCTGCTGGTGGACCTCCTGATGGCACTTGGGTTTTGTTGGACTGGATGGGCCACTGGCCTGATCCAACATGGCTTTTTAAATGTTTTCTTATGGAGTAGAGGTCTGTGACTATGCAGCCATGAAATTAAAAGACGCCTGCTCCTTGGGAGGAAAGCGATGGCGAACCTAAACAGCATGATAAAAAGTAGAGACATCACCCTGCCAACAAAAGTCCGCATGGTCAAAGCAATGGTATTCCCAGTAGTCATGTACGGCTGCGAGAGTTGGACTATAAGGAAGGCCGAGCGTCGAAGAATAGATTCTTTTGAACTATGGTGCTGGAGAAGACTCTTGAGAGTCGCTTGGACTGCAAGAAGATCAAATCAGTCAATCCTAAAAGAAAGCAACCCTGACTGTTCCCTGGAAGGCTAGATAATGAAACTGAAGCTCAAATACTTTGGCCACCAAATGAGAAGGGAGCACTCACTGGAGAAGACCCTGATGCTGGGAAAGATGGAAGGTCAAAGAAGACGGGGACGGAAAAGGATGAGATGGTTAGACAGTGTCATCGATGCAACGAACATGAAACTGAGCAAACTTCAAAGGACGGCAGAAGACAGGAGGGCCTGGCGGGAGCTGATCCATGGGGTCGCGAAGAGTCGGACTCGACTGTGCGACTGAACAACAACATAGATCAAGGGTGTCAAACATAAGGCCCAGGGGGCCGGAACCAGCCCATCCAAGACTCTTATGCAGCCTGCAAACAACTAGTGCAAGGGAGGGAACAGGAGTCTGCTCGGGGGTGTGGAGTGGGCAGAGCCACTCCGATTGTGGCTTCGGCACGGTGGAACAACCTCATCTGCAATAGTCAAACAGCATGGGAGCATCTGCCCAGTGCTGCACCGCTGGCTCTCCAGTCCGCCCATATGGGTTTTCCTTTGCACACACACCCAGCCCATGAGGTCTTGCAGTGAGGATACAACTCAGAGCTTACCAACTGCTGTCCTTTATTCAGTTTATATCTCCAGTACCTGGCATTATGTTTTATGGCACACATGGCCCAGCCCAACAAAGTGACATTTATGTCAGATCCGGCCCTCGTAACGAATGAGTTTGACATCTTTGGTATAGATGGAACACTCTGTCTGGGGCAGTGATGCTCTGTATTCTTGGTGCTTGGGGGGGGGGGTCACAGTGGGATGGCTTCTGGAGTTCTGCCCCCGCCGGTAGACCTCCTGATGGCACCTGAGGTTTAGCCACAGCTTGATGCAGAGTGTTGGACTGGATGGGCCATTGACCTGATCCAACGTGGCTCCTCTTCTGTTCTCAACTTACCCAAGGGTAGCCAGACAGTCATCATGGCAAGCAGGGACCTGACCTTAGGTCTTCCCTGTCCTGGTCTGACATTTAAACTACCACATCACCCTTATCCAGTCTCAGATCCTCAGACAGCTCAACTGAGGGAGACCTTCTTGGCCTAAGACTCAGGAGAACAAGGCGTGACCTCCAAGTCCTTAATGAAGATGAGCTTTACATTCAGGCCTCTCAGGTTCAACATGTACATCAATTGACCCTTAACTGGTTTCAAACGGGTAACCATGTGAGTCTACTGTAGCAAAATATTGGAATAAATTTCATATTGAAATGAATATTGTTAGTCTTTAGAAGGGCTTTTTTTGTAGAAAAAGCCCAGCAGGAACTCATTAGCATAATAGGCCACACCCAACAGCACAAGCTCATTAGCATATTAGACCACACACCCCATGCCTTCCCTTGGCTTGCCCGGGTACCCCACGGCTGTGAGGAGCCCGGGCAAGTCGGCCCTTGGAGGGGAGGGGAGGGGAGGGAGTTTAAACTGCCTTCCCTTGGCTTCGGTGTAGTGGGTGTGGCCAACTCTGAAGCCAGCCGGAACTCCGTTCATGTGCATTCCTGTCCAGAAATAGCCCTGGTCTTTAGGGTGCCACTGGACTTGCTTTACCTTGTCTGCTTTGCAATTAAAAGACTTTGTAAAACAATAGTAATACACATGCCTAAATTTAAGCAGCAGGTTATCAAGTCATTTCTCTGAAACATCCTAGCCCAACTAGGGGTTGGCAGAAGCCACCACAACCTCCAGCTCACAAGCACACACACACACACACACACACATACCCAAAAAAAATTCAACATTTTTGTTCTCTTCTCAGAACATATGCATAAAGGAAGAAACACTTGTGTAATAAATTTCACATTTCCCAGTTTATCCGCTGGGTTCAGCAAGACAGGAGGATGCCCGTGAACTAAAACAAAGCATTTGAATGATCTGTGGCTCACATTTATGCTACCCAAAAGTGTCAAGAGGAACAGCAGCTGAAGTTTACACATCACAGAGAAAGAGAAATTAAAAATGAGAGTGCTTTCCTAAAAGGAAATTTTGCAAACTGCACACATGGCATAGATCCTCGTCTCTCTGCAAAATGTCTCTATCTGCTTTGTCTGGCGGTGCCCCCCTGCAGCCACTGTGGAGCCAAGGGCGGGTGGTTTGCGTGGCAATGGCTGCCATCGGGTTACTTTTACACCCACCTCAAGGCACAGCTCCTTCGCTTAGCACTTGAAGCCAAGCTCAGGTCAGGTCAGTCTACACTATCTACCAGGGCAAGGCACAGGAACCCACTGAACACCTGTGCTGTAAGGTAGGCCAGTTGTCCTCTTTAGCAGACAACCTTCCACCCTTGCAAATAACAACTCTTGCACCAACCTTTTGTCCTTCATTGGGTGCGTTCAGACGCACCATTTGATCTGGTGTCGTGCCAGTTCAAAAACGGATTTTATATGTACGATCACACAGTCAACATCTGCCTCCCGTCCCCAGCTGTCACTTTCCGGCTCAAATCCCCTTTAAACCAGAGTATTTTGTTACCAGGTCCCTAAGTGGTGTTTTCCTGATTCTCCGTTTCCAGCCGCATTTTCCCCCTGTGTGACTGCTCCTCCAGTGTCGAGCCCCTTCCGGTTTAAACCCCCTCCCCACTCAAAAGCTGCCTGAGGCTTCCGCTTTTCGCCCGCCGTTTTTTTAAAGCGTTGGCAGTGTGCGCATAGGCGGAGCTCCGCCACCGCATTATTAAAAACAATGTTTAAACGGTGCTTGTTTTAGCATTTAGACGAGTTCAGGATCTCACGGAGGCCATTTTCGGGGTAAACGTTTAAAGGGAAGTGTTCTTTTAAAGTTTAAAGGGAAGTGTTACAGCAGTCGGGTTAAAGTGGCAATTGCTGTTCTGCGCATGTGCAAAAAATTTAGTTCTACAGATGGCTACCTGTGCACATGCCCAAACTGAGAGAGAGAAAACAACGCTCCCACCTGTGGACAGCAGGGAGCGATGTGGCTGCACAGCGATCCGGGGCAAGGAGGTGAGTGTGATCGTGATTCTCCAGGTTAAAAAAAGCTGCATCGGGGCCGGAGCAATTTAAACCACTCCCAGCACACCGTTTGACCGCACCCATTGTCTGGAAAATTTGACTCATCCAGCTGTTATGCAGGTTCTGTTGTCCTTCATACGCTACACGATACGCTGCACGACGTATGCGCACAGAGTCTAGCCTCTAGCCTGGTCAATCATAAACAAGTGAGCAATGTGGTTGAAGGGGCCCATCTCCTGCACCCCCCCTGCTGCCCCCTTAGGGCTGCCAAGTGGGGGCGGGGGGGTAAACCCCTGCTTTGGAGGCCCGATTTCTGCCGCCACGGAATTGGGCCCCAGCGGGAACCCCACCCCAGCGTGCACGTCACCAGGAAGTGACGTTATGACGCCGGGCACGCTGGGGGTGGGGCCACAACCATCCGAGGGGAAACTCTATGGTTTCCCCTCGAATGGTCATGGTCCCGCCCCCAGAGTGCCCAGCGTCATAACGTCACTTTCTGGTGACATGCGTGCAGCGCGCGCTTCGCACGCACGCGCGCACTCCGGGATCCACCCGGGAGTCCCCCGCTGTGGATGTAAGCTATACTTGGCAACCCTATGCCCCCTTGCCTCTTAGCACCCCCTCAGGTAGCTCCACTGCCCCCAGAGGGCAATACCACCCACTTTGGGAACTACTGCTTTAAATATTCTATTTGGATCCATGTAACGACTGGATATTTTTATTGGTTTAATACAATTTAAAACAGAAGCACTAGATTTGAAAGCAGTATTTTTTAAAGTTATCTAATACAATAAGAGACCTGAGTAGCGAATGATGTAATTGTGAACTTTTCAGTGATGCAACCCATACAAATAATATTTAAACCAGCAATTAAGTCTGTTCCTACAGGTTTCACACATCCACAAAATACAACTCCTATAGGTTCTTGACAAATCACTGGTTCACTCCACTGAACCACTGTTTCTAATAAACTTTTTTGGAAAAAACCTGTTTGATTTGATTCCTGAATTGGTTCCAATTTTATCTTCCTACCAGAACTAGTAAAGCTTCTATACTGCAAAATGAGTCCCCATGATGAATGGCAACCCAGAGGCATGGCCAACCCTGCCATGTAGTCAGCTTTGGTACCTGACAAGGGCTGAACCAGCATGGGGCTGTACAGTACCCCCCACCCTTTCATTCACACCTACACATCTCTGCCTAACAACTGAGAGTTCCCCTCCACCTGCTACCTGCACTTCCTTCCTCTCTCCTTTTTTGTAGAACTTGCTGAAACGGAGTGGGGAAAAGATCTTGGGGTCACAGTGGAGAGCTCAATGAAAGTGACAGCCCAGCATGCTGCAGCAGTGAAAAAGGCAAACTCTGGCCCCGGTCACATGGGCTGGATATTGCAGGGGGGGAGGCGTGGCTGTTTGCCCCGGAGCGAACTACCGCGCGGCAGCCAGATCAAACGTCCCACCCGATGTCCCGCGGTTGGGGGGAGGTGCCGATCATACCTCACTCCTGCGGCATGGCAAAGAAGCAGCACCGCGGGGGTTGTGTTGTTGTTTTTTTTAATCCAAGTGTTTGCATGTGCCATTGGGTGCTTGTGCGCACCGTGGAGACTTGACAAAAAAACAACTTTTCGTGCCGGGACATGGGCGGGCACCGGATGCCACGAGCTAACACCAGAAATGTGATCTGACGCCCGCCCTTGCCCCGTGGTTTCCGGAAACTAGTACCTCGGAGGTACTAGTTTTTTACCCCGCATCTTCGGCGGGAAGCCTCGGTTGAGCCACGGGAGCTCTATGCTTCCCAGATGTGGCGGTGAGATCACGCCCGGAAAATCTGCCTATCTTCCGTCTCTCTAGCGTGCCTAATGCTCCGTGTGACCGGGGCCAAAGTGTTAGGGATTGTTAGCAAAGGGATTGAAAATACGTCCATATTATAATTCCCCTTTATAGATCTGTGATGCAGCCTCCTTTGGAGTGTTGTGTACAGTTCTGGTCACCACATCTCCAAAAGGACACTGCAGAGCTAGGGAAAATTGCAGAGGGAGGGCAACCAAGGTGATGAGGGGGTTGGAGCCCCTGGTTGAAAGTTTAAACCCCTTCTCTCTGGAGGCGCGCCGCAGGGGCGGCGTGATCTTCCCATTATATTCTATGGGGCCATAGAATATAATGGGAAGATCGCGCCACAGTGGTGGGGAGCTGGGGGCAGGGCTTGTGCCTGCTCGGGCTCGCTACGGCCCCAAATGACCCCTGACCACTAGTCTGATCCAGTAAGGCTCTTCTAATGTTCTTTCCAGGGGAAGGCTTTGGCCTCTATGCCCTGTTGTTGGACCTCCAGAGGAATTTGTTGGCCGCTGTGTAAAATGGGATGCTGGACCAGATGGACGACATCCAGCAGGGCTCTTCTGTTGTTCTTATGAAGGCCTCGGGCTCTGTGCCCTGTTGTTGGCCTTCCAGAGGAACTGGTTGCCCACTGTATGAGACAGAATGCTGGACTAGATGGACCACTGGTCTGATCCAGCAGGGCTCTTCTTATGTTCTTAGACTGACAATAGCTGACCCATGCTTCTCAACAGCTGGAGGAGAAAGGAGAGAAGCCATTGTTTCTAAAAGATATCTGTTATTATCTGCATTTGGATTGTAGTCTTTTGAGAACAGGCTTGCGGGTGCCGGTCATCAATGCTGCAGGAAGTGGTGGCAGCTACAAGCATAGACAGCTTCAAGAGGGGATTGGCTAAACATATGGAGCAGAGGTTCATCAGTGCAACCCTCTGTCTGGGGCAGTGATGCTCTGTATTCTTGGTGCCTGGGGGACAACAGTGGGAGGGCTTCTTGAGTTCTGGCCCCGCTGGTAGACTTTCTTGGTGTCCCCTAGGTTTTGGCCACTGTGTGACACAGAGTGTTGAACTGGATGGGCCATTGGCCTGATCCAACATGGCTTCTCTTATGTTCTCTTATGTATGAGAGCCAGTTTGGTGCAGTAGTTAAGTGTGCGGACTCTAATCTGGGAGAACCAGGTTTGATTCCCCACTCCTCCACTTGCAGCTGCTGGATGACCTTGGGCAAGCCATAGTTCTGACAAGAGCTGTCCTTGTAATGGCAGCTCTGGAAAGAGTTCTCTCAGCCCCACCTACCTCACAGGGTGTCTGTTGTGGGGAGGGGAAGGAGTTTGTAAGCCGCTCTGAGACTCCGAGTGAAGGTCAGGGTATAAATCCAACCTCCTTCTTTTTCTTCTTCTTCTTCTTCTTATGTGTGGGGCAGTGATGATCTATATTCTTGGTCCTAGTGGGCCAGCAGTGGGAGGGCTTCTGGAGTTCTGGCCCCACTGATGGACCTCCTGATGGCACCTGGGTTTTGGCCACTGTGTGACACAGAGCATTGGACTGGATGGGCCATTGGCTTGATCCAACATAGTTTCTCTTATGTTCTTAACATGACTGTAGCCAAGTGCATCCCAGCACAGCAGGTGTAAGCAGTATAATTACAAAGCCCTGATCAAAGAATGGTGCTGACAGCAAAGATAAAGGCTGGAGATGGGGAAAAGTATGCACCAGACTTTACGTACAGAAACAGCCCCCACTTAGGGAGTCCTTCCCCCATGCAAGCCCCACATAGAGCTGTTAAAACTAAGAGCCATGGAATGGAAATGGGATTTACAGGGTAGAAATTACAAAGAAAACAGCAGCCCCATTTCTTGTTCCTGCCTCTCTTTTTCTGGTAACAGCTAATCCAACTCACCCCAGCCAAGAGCTATCCCTTTTGTAGTCCCAGGTAGGCATTAAAAGCAGGAATCCATCTTCTCCTTTTTCTAGTCATAGGCAAAATGTAGTGCTGGTGGGTATTTCCCTTTTTAAAAAACCCAATGGTCAAAATCTCCACTTTTCCCAACCCCGTTTGCTGCCATAATTTCCCCTTTCTTTTCCTACCTTGGCACCATTTTATTTGTTCTAATTACTTCATGTTTTTTCCCCCAGATTAATCAAATGGGTAACCCGAACCAAAACAAGATCATATGGTGAACACGCTGAGATCACAATGCTCCAAAAAATTTGTCTACACGGCAACATTGCTGAGGTAAGTGAAATCAATGAAGAGAGAAAGGAATGCTTTCTAGACTAGTCACATGGGTGACTCCAGCCAATCAGGGATCATGTCGTGAATGGCAGAACTTCTGACATTATGTAGCTGATTGTGCTGAGATCACTGACAGCCAATGTTCCCTCTAAGCTGTCGGGTCTTGTGAGCAAAAATTCTACTTTGTGAGCTACTGGCATTAAAGTTGTGAGCGAGCAATTTGGCTACTGCATGAATTAGTTTGCTCTGGAGCCACCCTTCCTGAGCTAAGACAAAAAACTGTGTGAGCTGGAGGCTAAAAAACTGTGAGCTAGCTCACACTAATTCAGCTTAGAGGGAACACTGCTGACAGCCCAAAGTACAGGGGGAGGGATGGTACCCCCTCCAGAGATAAACGCTATCAAAACGATCATCGAAACATGGTGCAAAGGAGATTGCAGGACCCACAGTGAGTCAAAAACCATTTATTTTTTTTCTACTGGATAAACAACTCCACTCAATCAACCTCAAGTCGGTTCATATTTTACCAAGTTCCAGGGACAAAACTCGTGTTCTTTCAACATTTGCCCCCCTCCCCATCATACCAGCACTGAGTACTTCTGGCTTAGCCCGAGGAATTTCATCAAGGGTCCTGCCAGCTGGTCACACGTGGTTAGTGGGTAGCATTCAACTTGTAATTCACAACTGTGGCCAGTGTTCCCTCTAAGCTGAGTTAGTGTGAGCTAGCTCATGGTTTTTTAGCCTCCAGCTCACACATTTTTGTCTTAGCTCAGGAAGGATGGCTCCAAAGTGAATGAATTTATGCAGTAGCCAAATTGTTCGCTCACAACTTTAGTGCCAGTAGCTCACAAAGCGGAATTTTTGCTCACAAGACTCCACAGCTTAGAGGGAACATTGACTGTGGCCATCTGCTTTCCTCACTTTGAAGCTATTTGCTTCTCTTGCAGTATTTTTTCCCCCAGCACCAAAGAGACTGTATTACCTTTTGGATTTTAGCATCAATGCTTTCTTGTCCCCATGGCAAACAATCACTGAACAAGAGGGTAAGTTAATATTAAAACACACATTGATTTATACACACACACACACCACTCAAGGCCTTGGCATGCAGAGAAGCTTGGCAACCACAACAGTGGCCAGACCACAGTTGATACCTTTAGAAACTCACAGGGCAAGGACACAAAACAGACCTCTCCTGTTTGGATTGAATTCTGTGGTGTTTTGCTATTCAGTCTGGAGGGCCAGCTGGTGACCCATCTCTGGATGAACAACGTGAACCACAAATGGGAAGAACAGCAAGAAATACCTGAACGAGTAAAACCCTGCAATTAACTTTGGGATTAAAGAAGTTGGACTACTCCGAAACTAGGCCCATGGAAAGCAATAACACAATCGAAATTTACCTAACTGCTACACATCAAAACCGAACTCCCTTTCATACTAAAACTTTTAGTACAGCCCACCAAGAGAGTCTTCAACTGCAGACCCTGTAAGATTAATGGGAATGGGCAGGTGAGGTCAGAAGATCCTGGGCTAAAACTGAACCTCGGGTAGTCTTAACCGTGGCTAATGACGGCGCCAACATCTATGTTCAGCGAGGGCAAATTGCACTTGAGAGACGAGGCGTGAGGAAGAACAAATCCATCAGCTCGCAACCCATTCCATATCCCATAGCAACGACTGAGGGTCAGCCCACGCCTGTCTTGTCCTGGCTCTGACCGGAGGTGATTAGGAGACACGGACTTACATGGATGTATTTCCGGCACAAAGTTTAGAACAGCCCCCTTGCCAATCTGGAGTTAATGACATTTTCTGGCTTTGTTGTTGTTCAGTCGCACAGTCGAGTCCGACTCTTCGTGACCCCATGGACCACACCACGCCAGGCCCTCCCATCTTCCACCATCCTCTGGAGTTTGTTCAAGTTCATGTCCATTGCATCGATAACATGAACATGAAACGGAGCAAACTCCAGAGGATGGTGGAAGACAGGAGGGCCTGGCGTGGTGTGGTCCATGGGGTCACGAAGAGTCGGGCTCGACTGTGCGACTGAACAGCAAAGCCAGAAAATGTCATTAACTCCAGATTGGCAAGCAGGCTGTTCTAAATGACATTTTCTGGCTTTACTCCGTGGTAATTTTGTAAAAAACCAAACCTCCCGAAATGTTGAAGACTGGTCAGAGAGCACAAGTCTGCCAGTCTTGCGGCATGGTCTAGAGCAGAGCACTGTGCACTTTGGAAGGCACCTGTCAGTCATCCCGCGAAAGCCGCCAATAATGTCCGCAACATGATTCAGACAATGCCTTGGCACTTTTTCTTTTAGGGAAAGCCAAATAACCCAAACGAATCAAACAGTTTTACAGGAATAAAAGTGCCTTTATGTCCCTCTAATTGGGTGGACACATCAGCCCTTGTTAGAGCACCTCATTGAATCATTTGTTGTTTACTGAGGCATGCGCTGGAAGATCTCGCTGGCATGCTTTCAAGGGTCACCGAGGAGCCTTTTCCCATTGAAATTAAAAATCAAGTTGTCTTTAAAGGGCTTTTTGATAAATGCTGTTGCACTTAACCCACCGTGGCTGGCTGGCTGCAGACTTTCTCAGGGTTTGCCGGGTCCTCCCCGGAAGCTGAGAAAAGGGTCTTCATAACTTTTTACAACACCAAGTTGTTAAATTTATACTTATCTGGATAAGAATTTAATACAATGTATTTAGGATTGGCCTCTGTTTCTTTAATAGTGGTTTGCTCTGGACACCTTGCCTGAATCTAACCCCTCTGCTCAACAAAGTCTGAATGCTTCTTACGTCCTAAGGAGAGTTCCTCTAACTTAAGTGTCTCTTTCTCCAGCCAAAAAAAGCTGTTTACACTGGAGAAAGGTTCCTTAGCCTCTAGAGCAGTGATGGCGAACCTTTTGGAGACCGAGTGCCCAAACTGCGACCCAAAACCCACTTATTTATCGCAAAGTGCCAACACGGCAATTTAACCTGAATACTGAGGTTTTACTTTAGAAAAAACAACTCATACATTAACTTAAGATGATCCAAACAAAGTAAGGAAAGCAATCCCAAATGCTTTCATTTACTTAAAATTATTTGGCAGAGAATTCGACACATTAATGACGGTCTGGGCCTGGCTGGGGCGATGGCACACGTGCCCACAGAGAAGGCTCTGAGAGCCACCTCTGGCCCCCGTGCCATAGGTTTGCCACCACTGCTCTAAGCTGTGGAGTCTTGTGAGCAAAGATTCGACTTCGTGAGCTCCTGGCATTAAAGTTGTGTGCGGCCGATTTGGCTGCTGCATAAAATTAGTTTGCCCTGGAGCCGCCCTTCCTGAGCTGAGACAGAAATCTGTGAGCCGGAGGCTAAAAAACTGTGAGCTAGTTCACACTAACTCAGCTTAGAGGGAACACACATCAGCTCGGACCTGAACGGCCCAGGCTAGCCCAATCTCATCAGATCTTGGGAGCTAGGCAGAGTCAACCCTAGTCAGTAGGATGGAAGACCACCAAGGACGTCTAGGGTCGCTATGCAGAGGAAGGCAGCAGCAAACTACCATCTCTTGCCTTGAAAACCCTACAAGATTGCCAGAAGTCCACTGCAACGTGATGGTAGTCACATGATCGCATCCCAGGGTACCTTGGGGGGAACCATGAGAAACTCTAAAGAACTAGTTTAGATATGACATTGCTCTTTGCAGCAGCCCAAAGCAGCCCTGTAACTACATATTTTTTTGGGGGGGGCGCAGCTAATTAAATCAAAGTTAATTACATGAATTCAATTTGGGGGCCAGCCCGGGAGGGAGGGGGCCTGGAAGAAACGCAAGAGGGCCAGGCCCCGCATTAGCTACAGGCCTGGCCCAAAGAAGCAAGTGCTGCTTTCTCCATGTTGTACAAACTGAGTTGTAGCTAAGTCAAGTGGCACATTTAAAAGTATTGTGGGGTTGACCCCTCCTGATTGAACCGCTACCTTATGTCAAAGGGATCAGGGCTACAGGCCTGGCCCAAAGAAGCAAGTGATGCTTTCTCCATGTTGTACAAACAGAGTTGTAGCTAAGTCAAGTGGCACATTTAAAAGTATTGTGGGGTTGACCCCTCCTGA
>NW_015173277.1:4517-4663 GCF_001447785.1 Gekko japonicus | reverse complement strand
AGTTATTGCAACGCAAGACCAGAAGGCCCGGTTTCCCAGATGTGTTACGTTACATTGCCGAATACAGATGAAAACAGGATCTGGGTAAACAAAATCCATACCGGGTGGGTGTAGATTATTCCCAGCTGTTTGAAGTTGCACAATTA
>NW_015173277.1:0-2034 GCF_001447785.1 Gekko japonicus | reverse complement strand
TTTCCACACTAACTCTACTTCAGCAAGCATCTTGCCCCACTAGGGCTGCCAACCTCCAGGTGGGGCCTGGAATTCTCCCAGAGTTACATCTGATCTCCAGAACACAAAGCTCAGTTCCTCTGGACAAAATGGTTAATTTTGGAAGGAGGACTCTGTGGCATTTTACTCAGCCAGACTCCCTCCCCTCCTCAGGTTTTGTCATCTCAAAGCACCCCCCCCTCAACCCCCCCCCCCCCCGTCTTTAGGAATTTTCTGAGCTGGAGTTGGCAACATTAAATGCTGCCCTCCTGGGCTGATCTGTCCAGATTTTACCTGGTCTGTTCCTGCCCAGCTCTATGACTAGCTTTCCAGCAATGCAGTGCGAGTTCCATTTCAATCTGCCATCATGAGGAAAAGGAGGGTGCTATGGCACATGACTACAGATGCTGCTGAAACAGGAAGTGTGAGAGATCTGCACTTCTTTCCCTCTTATCTTACTTAGCCAACAAGTCCCCTTTTCTAGCACTGCCCCATGAGAGGATAAGCAGCCTGTCCTTGCATCTGCTAATATACGAGAGATGTGAGCTCCCAGGGCTCTTTTTGTAGAAAAAGCCCAGCAGGAACTCATTAGCCTATTAGGCCACACCCCTGACAGCACAGCACATTAACATATTAGGCTACACCCCCATGTTACCAGAAGTGTGGTCATCCAGCTACACCCACCTTTTGCTTCTTATTCTGTTTACCTTGCTTGTTGTCAAAACCCAGGGCCTTTTTTTGTAGCAGGAACTCCTTTGCATGTTAGGCCACACACCCCTAATGTAGCCAAGCCTAATGAGTTTCTGCTGTTGGGTGTGGCCTATTATGCTAATGAGTTCCTGCTGGGTGTGCCCCAAAAATAGCCCTGTGAGCTTCCCTTATCAGTACTACCCAGGAAGTGTGAAAACAGGAAGCCCAATTCATTTCGGTGCTTCAGTGTGGGGAAGGGGCTCTGTCTCATAATCTCATTCGTTTGTGCAATGGTTGTGAAGGCACATGGGGTTGTCCATTGTAAGCTGGGGAATTCGTGGATATTTGGGGGGTTGTGCAGAGCTGTTGCCAGGATTTTTTTTTAATTTTGGAAGCATATAAATAAGTCAGGGGGCTGCCAGACTGTGTCAGGAGTGATGAGAGAATAAACGTTTTTTTTTTTTTTAAAGTGATGTGAGAGGTGAGGGTGACGGCAGGCAGGGCAGGGTGACGGTTTGGCTCAGCACGGCCATGGCACGTGCAAGAAATAAAATAAAATAATCTGGCTGGCTGGGAAGTCAGGAGGCTTGGGCAGTCAGGGGGCCCGGCCCCAAGATGAACCACTGTAGCTATGGGCCTGCGGTGGTGTCTGAGGAAGGTAGAGTTTGGGAAGGGGATGGAACTCAGCAAAGATATGATGCCACTGAGTCCACCTCTACCGTTTTCTCCAGGAGAACTGTAGCCTCAAGATCACTTGCAATTCCCAGAGGACTCCCAGCCCCACGTGGAGGTTGGCAACCCACAGAGGCAGCCATGAATTGGCCGTGGGGTGGGTTTGGAAGGCCATATTTATTTCCCATAAAGTTTCCTGCAACTTTCTGCTTCTGCTAAGTTTTTTTCCAAAAGGCATTTATTACCATCTAATGAGGTAGATCTGCACTTCCATACCAATAGGAGAGCCGAGGATAATATATGGCTTTAATTAGCAATCTGGATTTGAGGAATGGCTTATTATGCAAAGAGTTTCAAAGCTTCCTCCCGTAAAATAATGCCTTTGGAGAGATTTTCTAATGACACGGAGATCTCAATTCTGTAATATAATCATGTAATTCTCTAGACAATAATTACACATTTGTCTGCCTGTTTGTCATGAAATTCTGGACTTTAGTTTCTCCGTTGTGTACTTGTAGCAGTCTCTGGTGGGGAGGAAGAAGGACCTCAAAGTATTGTTTCCAAGAAAAAGAAGATTCCCTCCCTCCCTGAATTTCCTTCTTTTCCTTCCATCAGTTTGAAACATCACAGCCATGAAAGTGGACTTCATCTATA
>NW_015173276.1:77703-84100 GCF_001447785.1 Gekko japonicus | reverse complement strand
TTGACCACAAGAGGGAGCAAAACACATGCCCCTCGCATTCCGATTTATTCTTTTACTCCCCCCACCCCTTTGCAAACTAGTCTGTTTTTGTATTTTGGTTTTAAAATTAAAGTCCAAATTGGGTACTTTTCAATACAAGGGGTAAAAATAATTTAGAATAAGGACAAACCTTCTGTTTCCCCCATGGGGATGGACTTGTGTGGCTGCCCCAGCTTAGATTTCCACAGTGGCAATGGGGTCTCCATATGGCAGGATCCCCCACCCCAGCCACCAGGGGCTTTTCAAATTTTTTAAAAATTAGCAACTATATATTGTTATAGCACTACCTAAGTCTCCAGCTCCTTTTCATTGTGGAAATAAAAGGGGGAAAGTATCTCTCTCCAACCAAGGGGGATAGTCACTTTTAGTACAAAAGCTTGCAATTCAGAGAACCTGATATATGGTTATAACCAGGGGTCATTTTGTAGAAAAGAGGTACAAGAGCTCATTAGCATAACTTATTAGCATAACTTATTTTTGCCGGGGGGGGGGGCTCTGCAACTTACCTGGCTGCTTCTTGCTCCTCGTGGTCCAACTGAGGGCTGCTGGGAGCAGGGTGTGTGGCTTCTTGCATGTGCCCACCCCTTGGGCTCTATACTGCCGGAGCTCCACTCCTGTGCGCTCCTGCAGGAAATGACCCCTGGTTATAACCAATGCTTCCTCTAAGGTGTGGAGTCCTGTGAGCAAAAATTCTGCTTCGTGAGCTTCTGGCATCAAAGTCGAGAGCGAGCGATCTGGCTGCTGCATAAATTAGTTTGCTCTGGATCCCTCCTTCCTGAGCCAAGGCAAAAAATGTGTGAGCCGGAGGCTAAGAAACTGTGAGCCGGCTCACACTAACTCAGCTTAGGGGGGGTGGATGCTCCTTCGCTGGATGTTTTCAAGCGAAGGCTGGACGACCATCTTTCAGGTATGTTGTAGGTATGTAGGGCTCTCTTTCGGCTCTGCTCCTGCAGAGTGCAGGGGGTTGGACTAGATGACCTGCACGGTCCCTTCCAACTCTAACATTCTATGATTCTAATAAATACATGTATTTTTGTGTATTATAAGTCTCAACTAGGTTTTTAATATTGGCCCTTTATCAGACTTCTTTCTTACCCCTGTGGTTCTTGATTCCAGTTTTTGGGTCAAGTCTGTTTTCCCCTCCCCGCGTCTTACTGCTTTGAAGTAGCATGCATCCTTATCACCTCCGAGAACCCAGATTTCCTTGGAACTCAGCTTTCACAGCTCATCTTTATCTTACATGGGGGGGGGGGAGATGGCATAGTAAGGGGGGGTTGCTTGCTGTTGTTTTTGGCAGGTGGAGTCCTAAGGGGTGACTGGTCCTGGGTCTTTGGGGCCCCTCCTTGAACCTTGTATATTTCTTGCCTTTGCGCCTTTAGCCTCAGTTCTAAAACAACCAGTGTCCAGTCTGGATCCTATCAGTGTCTCAATAAACCTATCATTCTCCAGAGTGAATGTTGTTGGGAACCGATTTATCCAGGAGTCTGACACCCAGCAAGCGTCAAGGCAGAGCAAGGATCGGAACCCAGGTCCGACACTGACCACTCTACCCACACTGGCTCTGAATCTCAGCACTGCAGATTAAGTTTCGGAGCCAAGCGTCTTTCGACTGCGTGATCAGTCCTGACAATCAAAACGCGGCGACCAGCGTAGAGAAAAATATTAATATTTTAATGAAGGGCTTTTTCCAAGCATCTCAGCCTCAAAAACAAAAGGACGTCCCAGGAATGTCACCGAGCCCCTTGAAACCTGGCCGTGAACACAGAAAGGGACCGGACATCAACGGCACTTCCAACCAATCCGTGGCACCTGTTTTAAACACCAAGGAACTGAGAGCCACGTCACAAACTTTGGTGCCCTCTATGAAAGCCACCAGTTTATATGCGGTACGGAAAAACAAAATAACCACTTACTCCCTTTCGTAGGACTTACTAGCAAAACCAGAACTGATAAGAGGAGGCTGTCAGGCCGCCCAACGCTATTTTCTTCCAGGATCGTGTCCCAGGACCACACACCTCCCACACGCATCACAACAAACTACAAATATTGTCCTACAAGTGAAGGTGGCTGTGCCACAAACCAATTATTTTCACTAGAAAACTACAGTCATCATCCTTTTCCTATCCTCCACCTTATGCCTAATTTGCTTCAGTGGGGTTAAGCCGTCAAAATCCCCTTTGATAGCCAAGAAGGCGCTAGACCCACCAAGAGAGGACGGCTATTTAGAAACAGTGGGAAGCCACTTATTTTGGCGTGAATCCAAGTGATGTCCACCAAATGTCACCGAAGGAGTTAAGGTCTGGGGCATTTCCCATGGACTCCCTTCTCTCTGTCCACAGCAACATCATCTTTCCTGCACTTTGTTGCTAGGGTTGCCAAGTGGCACTTACCCAGGCGGCTCCCGGTGTGTGCGCGTGCAAAGCGTGCATGCACCGCATGCACGTCACTAGGAAGTGACGTTATGACGCCGGGCACGCTGGGGGCGGGGACACGACCATACAAGGGAAAACCATAGAGTTTTCCCTTGTATGGCCGTGGCCCCACTCCCAGCGTGCCCGGCGTCATAGCGTCACTTCCTGGTGACGCGCACACCGGGGCGGGGTTCCCCCCGGGGCCCGATTCCCCGGCATCGGGGAACGGGCCTCTGGGGCGGGGGATTCCCCGCCCCCCGAGGCGACTTGGCAGCCCTATTTGTTGCCGGGAGAGGCAGGTCAGACTTCCTTCCCCAAAAGATGAGAAGTAACAAAGAGCAGAAGGATCCTTTTTCTGTGCAATCCCCAGTAAAAGTCTCAGTCCTCCAAGTGTTTGTTCCAATGTGTACCCTGACAGGCTGATCTGGTTTGATTACACCCAAGAACTCTCTGTCTCTGCACCACATTTCTAGTTTGTGCAGACTGTGAAGTGAGGGCTAAGGTAAAACGCGACCTCTGATGCAGAGAACAGGGACCGGATCAGGAAAACCTAATCTTATTATTGGTCGGAACCATACCGTACCCTCAGAACAGCCATCTCCCAGAGAGAAAGCTACTGAACTTCTTCTGGTCAACACTAGCTTTCCTCAGTTTACAGAAATAAATGAATGGGGGGAGGTGCGCATTCTTTAAGGGGTTGACGAAGGCCACAAATCCAGTTTGGCCTCGTCCCACCCTCAGTGAAGTACTTCTGAACGCCACAATTTGGGGGAAATAGTCAACAAAACGGCAGAATGACGGGTTCACATACAGCGCCTACTGTCTCAGAAATGGAGGCTTAAAGACAAGAGACCAGAACAGGCGTGAGGAACGTAAACAACTACATCTACAGGACAAACCAGAATTGGTTTTTGTAACTGTCATGGCCTTCACCTATGGAATCCTGGGATTTGTAGTTCTCTGGCACCTGGTCCCCAATACAGATATTTCCCAAGATTCTGAAATGTAAACGCCATGATAGCTAAACCAGTGTAGGGTACAGTCACTTAAATTCCCTGAAATAATAAACTGAGGGAAGGCCGCACCTGCATTCTGGTACCCAGTATGCCTCAAAGGGCATTTCTTCTCAGGTACACAAAACAGGATAGAAGCTACAGGTGCTTCCATTAGAGATGTATTTTGCTCCCAAAGGGGCATAAAAATGCAGACTCGCTACCCAAGCAGGCAGGAGGTAGCGTTGTCGTCGCCAACCCAGGGGCTGCGCCTTAGAATTCAAAATCTTCGTCCGCCATCGCTATGGCCCAAGCAAACTTCTCCCGCTGGGTCTTGTTATAAATCTTCTCAATGGGCACGCAAAATTTTTTACACCTGGAGGCAAAGACAAAAAAATATATATATCCGTAATTCCAGCTGTGTTGAATTGATGTCACATATTCTCCTTCACTGTTAATCATATGCAGACCTGCACGCTAAACATGTAAACTTGTTTTAGAGCCAGTTTGGTATCGTGGTTAAGTGCGCGGACTCTAATCTGGGAGAACCGGGTTTGATTCCCCACTCCTCCACTTGCACCTGGCTGGATGACCTTGGGCAAGTCAGAGTTCTGTCAGAGCTGTTCTTGAAAAAAGAGCAGTTTCTGTCAAGAGCTCTCTCAGCCCCACCTACCTCACAGGCCGTGTTCCCTCTAAGCTGAGTTAGTGTGAGCTAGCTCACAGTTTTTTAGCCTCCAGCTCACACATTTTTGTCTTAGGTCAGGAAAGATGGCTCCAGAGCAAAGTAATTTAGGCAGTAGCCAAATCGCTTGCTCACATCTTTAATGCCAGTAGCTCACAACGTAGAATTTTTGCACACAAGACTCCACAGCTTAGCAGGGAGGGGAAGGGAAAGGAGTTTGTCAGCTACTCTGAGACTCTTTTGGGTAGTGAAGGGCGGGGTATAAATCCAATTTCCTCCTCCTCCTCCTCCAGTTTGGTGTAGTGGTTAAGTGCGCGGACTCTAATCTGGGAGAACCGGGTTTGATTCCCCACTCCTCCACTTGCAACCTGCTGGATGACCTTGGGCAAGTCAGAGTTCTGTCAGAGCTGTTCTTGAAAAAAGAGCAGTTTCTGTCAAGAGCTCTCTCAGCCCCACCTGCCTCACAGGGTGTCTGTTGTGGGGAGGGGAAGGGAAAGGAGTTTGTAAGCTGCTCTGAGACTCCGAATGAAAGGCGGGGTATAAATCCAATCTCTTCCTTCTTCTTTTTAGCTGGAATGTCGGGCCTTTCTGATCACATTACGGTTTATTGTCTCTTGAGCTACTGCTTGCCCAGAGTTACTGAGAAGATAGCCCTGTTTTTACAGTCCGCAATAAAAGTCTGTCAGGAAAGGTTACTGGATTAATTTTCTTTTCAAAATGCCACATAAACTTTTATGTAGTTGTCTTTGCTACCCCTCTTTGTTCAGCTGCTGTTTATCGTTTCTGTACATGCCGATAAAGGTGAAAAGCGCACCGTAGGAGGGCACCTGAGTATCCGAACTGAACCCCCTCCTCCCCCAGGTCGGCCTCCTAGGGTTGCCAAGTGACTGGCTGGCTGCAAAAGGGGAGCGGTGGTCCCATTCCGGGACATTCGCGTGCGCGCGCTGGCCGCAATGACATCACCCAGAAGTGACATCATCACCACTGGACACGTCGCTGGGGGACGCTCTAGCAACCACTCTATGGTACCATGACTGCTAGAGTGTCGCCCGGCGACATGCCCAGCATGATGACGTCATTTCCGGGTGACGTCATCGCACCAGGCACGTCGGCCCAATCTGGCCCCACCAGCTGGATCCGGACCGGTGGGTTGGGGGCACTTTGAGTGGGGGAACCCCTGCCCCCCCCGGGACCTGGCAACCCTACGGCCTCACCAAACCCTCCCGGCTGCCCCTCACCCACCAGGCCACACTGATGCGAGGATCCAGGTAATTCAGCTTGGAGGTGCCCAGGGCGATCTGCTTGTTCTCCTCCTTGTCGGTGGCCTGCATGTTCAGCTTGCACAGCTGCTCCTCCGTCTTCTCCACCAGTTTCCTCTTTTTTTCCACGGTGCTAGTTGAAAAGAAGCGACAGTTAGAACCGGATATGGAACAACTGATTGGTTCAGCATAGGAAAAGGAGTACGACAAGGATGTATATTGTCGCCTTGCTTATTTAATATATATGCAGAGTACATCATGCGAAATGCTGGCCTGGATGAATCACAAGTGGGAATTAAGATTGCTGGGGAAAAGATCAACAACCTCAGATATGCAGATGATACCACTCTGATGGCAGAAAGTGAAGAGGACCTCAAGAGCCTCTTGCTCAGGGTAAAAGAGGAGAGCACAAAAGTGGGCTTGAAGCTCAACATCAAAAAAACTAAGATCATGCCATCCGGCCCCATCACTCCTTGGCAAATAGAAGGGGAAGTCGTGGAAGTAGTGACAGACTTCACGTTCCTGGGATCCCAGATCACCGCAGACTGTGACTGCAGCCATGAAATTAAAAGACGCCTGCTACTTGGGAGGAAAGCGATGGCGAACCTAAACAGCATGATAAAAAGTAGAGACATCACCCTGCCAACAAAAGTAGAGACATCCCCCTGCCAACAAATGTCCGCATGGTCAAAGCAATGGTATTCCCAGTAGTCATGTATGGCTGCGAGAGTTGGACTATAAGGAAGGCCGAGCGCCGAAGAATAGATGCTTTTGAACTATGGTGCTGGAGAAGACTCTTGAGAGTCCCTTGGACTGCAAGAAGATCAAATCAGTCAATCCTAAAAGAAATCAACCCTGACTGTTCCCTGGAAGGCCAGATAATGAAACTGAAGCTCAAATACTTTGGCCACCAAATGAGAAGGGAGCACTCACTGGAAAAGACCCTGATGCTGGGAAAGATTGAAGGTCAAAGAAGACGGGGACGGCAAAGGATGAGATGGTTAGACAGTGTCA
>NW_015173276.1:61186-77172 GCF_001447785.1 Gekko japonicus | reverse complement strand
CTGGCTCTTGCCAAAAATGTAAGCTTCTAGTTCTCATACTCCATTCGAGAATACCTTAGAAGAAGCGGCTTTATTTATTTCATGGAACACCTTCCCTATGAAGAGAGGTTAAAGAGGTCAGGGTTCTTTTTGCTTGGAGAAACGACAGAGGGGTGACTTGAGAGAGGTTGACAAAATTATGCCTGGGATAGAGCAGGCAGAGAAAGAAGGACTTTTCTCCCTTTCTCACAATACAAAAACTCGTGGGCACTCCACGAAATTAGTGAGCAGTAGGCTTACAACAGATAAAAGGAAGTCCTTCTTCACCCAAAGAGTGACTAACACATGGAATTCACTGCCACAGGAAGTGGTGGTGGCTACAAGCATGGATGGCTTCAAGAGGGAATTAGATAAGCCTATGGAGCAGAGGTCTGTCAGTGGTTATTAAAGGTAAAGGTCTCCCTTGCTCGAAAGCCAGTCGAATCCGACTCTAGGGTTGCGGTGCTCATCTCCGTTTCAAAGCCGAAGAGCCAGCGCTGTCCGGAGACGTTTCCATGGTCATGTGGCCGGCATGACTAAACACCAAGGCGCACGGAACGCTGTTCCCTTCCCACCAAAGTGGGACCTAGTCATCTACTTGCAATTTCTTGCTTTCGAACTGCTAGGTTGGCAGGAGCTGGAACTAGAGATGGGAGCTCACTCCATCATGCGGCACCCGGGTCTTGAACTGCTGAACTACCGACCTTCCACAGCCTGCAGTTCAGCGTCTTAACCACTTGAGCCACCGCAGTAGTTATTAGCCACAAGGTATAGATGGAACACTCTGTCTGAAGTGGTGATGCTCAGTATTCTTGGTACTTGGTGGTGGTGGGGGGTAAGAGTGGGAGGGCTTCTGGAGCTCTGGCCCCACTGGGGACTTCCTGATGGTGTCTGGTTTTTGGCCACTGTGTGACACAGAGTGATGGACTGGATGGGCCATTAACCTGATCCAGCATGGCTTCTCTTATGTTCTTAAGAGCAGAGGTTCCTCAGTGGCTGTTAGCCACAAGGTGTAGATGGAACATTCTGTCTGGGGCAGTGATGCTGGGTATTCTTGGTGCTTGGGGGGCAACAGTGGGAGGGCTTCTGGAGTTCTGGCCCCACTGATGGACCTCCTGATGGCACCTGGGTTTTGGCCACTGTGTGACACAGGAGTGTTGGGCCATTGGTCTGATCCAGCATGGGCTTCTCTTATGTTCTCCTATTCTCCCTGACAAATTTGTGGAGAAATGGCCTATGTTTATTCAATAATGGAATGATAAAGTTCATGATAAATTCGCAACTTATGTGAATCTGGGTGAGATACAAATGTTTATCAAATCAAGGTTGCTCTGCCCAGCATGGGCTTCTCTTATGTTCTCCTATTCTCCCTGACAAATTTGTGGAGAAATGGCCTATTTATTCAATAAAATGGAATGATAAAGTTCATGATAAATTCGCAACTTATGTGAATCTGGGTGAGATACAAATGTTTATCAAATCAAGGTTGCTCTGCTATCAGGATTGTTATTAGCCATAGGATATTTGATTGAATGGAACTACTACTGATGGTAAAAATTCCACTGTGATACTGGACTGTTATTTATATCCAGGGGTCATTTTGCAGAAAAAGAGCTGAAGGAGCTCATTAGCATAACTCATTAGCATAACTTATCTGCATATGCCACACCACCTGACATCACCGGAAGTGTGTCAGATGGCAACACCCACCGCTCAGGCTCCACTGGACTGTTTTGGATTGCTAGCTATTGGGGGTGGGGGGGATCGTGCAGATCTGTCCTCGCAGAGGAGGGAGAGCTTGTGCCTGAATAAAACTTGGCCTTAAATAAAGGTGCCCCTGGTCTGTTTTGGATTCCTAGCTATGGGGGGGGGGACATGCAGATCTGTCCTCACAGAGGAGGGAGAGCTTGTACCTGAAGGCGGGCGGGGGCTCTACAACTTACCTGGCTGCTTCTTGCTTCTCGTGGCCTGGCTGAGGGCTGCTGGGAGCAGGGGGTGGGGCTTGATGCATGTGCCCGCCCCCTGGGCTCCTTACTGCCGGAGCTCCGCTCCTGAGCGCTCCCGCAGGAAATGACCCCTGCACATAACTATGCTTATCAAGCCCTGACCTTGATAGCCCAGGCTAGTTTGATCTGGTTAGATCTTGGAAGCTAAGCAGGGTTGGGCATGATTAGTACTTGGATGGGAGACCCCCAAGGAAGTCCCGGGTTGCTACGCAGAGACAGGCAATGGCCAAACACCTGCAAATGTCTCTTGCCCTGACAACCCCAAGGGGGTCACTGTAAGTCAGCTGCCGCTCGAAGGCAAAAATAACAACAATAATGACAACAAAATATTTAATAATTGTTTTCCTGGCACCCCCAACTAGCATGGTTCTCGGGTAGCCCACACAAATACAACTAACAATTCACTATTTCCGGGAATAAAGCAAGACATACCTTCCCTCCCAAAACAGCTCAGCTTAAAATCCATCAATACTAGAACAGATGGCTTAAAACCGTGTGCCGTCTTCAAACAGTATGCTCTAAAAACCAGCAGTATAAATGTACCCAAGGAAATTCTGAAAAGATTCGTCCCCCCATGTTACCAGAAGTGTGGTTATCCAGCCACACCCACCTTTTGCTTCTTATTCTGTTTACATTGTTTGTTGTCATAACCCAGGGCTTTTTTTGTACCAGGAACTCCTTTGCATGTTAGGCCACACACCCCTAATGTAGTCAAGCCTAATGAATTTCTGCTGTTGGGTGTGGCCTATTATGCTAATGAGCTCCTAATGGGCGTGGCCAACTTGGGAGACAGCCGGAACTCCGTTCCTGTGCGTTCCTGCCCCAAAATAGCCCTGTCCTTCCCTCCCAAAACAGCTCAGCTTAAAATCCATTAATACGAGAACAGATGTGCCGTCTTCAAACCGTGTGCCGTCTTCAAACAGTATCCTCTAAAAACCAGCCGTATAAATGTACCCAAGGAAATTTTGAACAGATTCTTATTGCGAGTCCTCTCCTCTGCTGCCAACAGGAACGGCTCCCTGCCCCCCTCCAAGTGGGAGCCCTTCAAGTACTTCAAGAGAGCCATCCTGTCCCCCCTCAACCTCCTCTTCTCCAGACTGAACATCCTCAAGAAGTCCTTCAGCCTTTCCTCACAGGGCTTGGTCTCCAGGCCTCCGATCGTCCTCGTTGCTCTCCTCTGCACCTGCTCTGTCCACATCCTTTTCGATGCTCCCCGAAGGGACAGGGACAGGCCCGTAGCTACAGTGGGGCATTTCGGGGCTAGGCCCCCAGACGTACTGGCAAGGGCCCCCCCACTTCCCATCCAGCCAGGGAACCCAAGTGGTGGCGGATGCAGGGAAGGAGCCATGTAGAACAACTCTGACTGACGAAAAGTTTCTCCTAATATTTAGCCAGTACCTTCCCGCCCTTAATTTAAACCCATTATTATTGCGAGTCCTCTCCTCTGCTGCCAACAGGAACGGCTCCCTGCCCCCCTCCAAGTGGGAGCCCTTCAAGTACTTCAAGAGAGCCATCCTGTCCCCCCTCAGCCTCCTCTTCTCCAGACTGAACATCCTCAAGAAGTCCCTCAGCCTTTCCTCAGAGGGCTTGGTCTCCAGGCCTCCGATCATCCTCGTCGCTCTCCTCTGCACCTGCTCTGTCCACATCCCTTTTGATGCTCCCCAAAGGGACAGGGACAGGCCCGTAGCTACAGTGGGGCATTTCGGGGCTAGGCCCCCAGACGTACTGGCAAGGGCCCCCCCACTTCCCATCCAGCCAGGGAACCCAAGTGGTGGCGGATGCAGGGAAGGAGCCATGTATTCCTTTAATCTGATTAGCCAGTGCCCCCGTATGAAATTTAAATGCCCCCCGACAGGGATCAACTCACGCTTTAGATTTCACATCCTTTTTGGCTTTGTGGTCGGCCTTCGCCCTCTTCAGCTCCGCTTTGGCATCGGCCAGCTGATCCTTTTTGGCATCGATCTGGAGGAAAAGAGAGAGATCAAGGCAAGCAAAGACCACCAACCCCTCTTCCTAGGCAAAGCTGGGCGGGACCGTAGCTATTCCGCCCTTTGTCTGAGAAGTCTGGAACTGCATAGATATATATGCAGTCCAAGGGACTCTCAAGAGTCTTCTCCAGCAAAGCTTGGACTGCAAGAGTCCCTTGGACTGCAAGAAGATCAAATCAGTCAATCCTAAAAGAAATCAACCCTGACTGTTCCCTGGAAGGCCAGATAATGAAACTGAAGCTCAAATACTTTGGCCACCCAATGAGAAGGGAGCCCTCACTGGAGGAGAAGACCCTGATGCTGGGAAAGACTGAAGGTCAAAGAAGACGGGGACGGCAAAGGATGAGATGGTTAGACAGTGTCATCGATGCAACGAACATGAAATTGAGCCAACTTCAGAGGACGGTGGAAGACCGGAAGGCCTGGCGGGATCTGGTCCATGGGGTCGCGAAGAGTCGGACTCGACTGTGCGACTGAACAACAACAAATATAGGGCTTCCCCTTGCCTCAAGTTTGTCCTCACAACACCCCTGTGGGTATCTGGCCCAAGGTCAGCCAGTTAGCTTCGCAGCAAAGGGGTGGATGTGAACCCAGGTCACATATGTGCATCCCATCAACCCACACTTGAAGCTGCCTTGTACTCAGACCCATGGTGAATCAGGGTCAGTATTGCCTACTGTATTGCAGATAGTAAAAAGCCCAGTAGCACCTTTAAGACGAACAAACTTTATCGTAGCATAAGCTTTTGAGAAACACACAGCTCTCTTCGTCAGATGCATGGAGGGTACGAAGAAACTGGCCAGAGATATATAGGTGGTAAGGGGAGGGGGCAATTTCTTCATGCCCTCCAAGCATCTGACGAAGAGAGCTGTGTGTTTCTCAAAAGCTTATGCTACGATAAAGTTTGTTCGTCTTAAAGGTGCTACTGGGCTTTTAACTGTTTTGCAGCAACAGACTAACATGGCTAACTCCTCTGGATCTCAGACTGGCAGCCGCTCTCCAGGGTCTCAGGCGGAGGTCTTCCACATCACCTCCTGCCTGGTCCTTTTTAACTGGAGATGCCGGGGACTGAACCTGGGACCTTCTGCCACTGAGCCACAGCCCCTCTTGACAGCTCTCCAGGGTCAGGCAAAGGTCTTTCACATCCCCTACTGCCTGGTCCTTAACTGGAGATGCCGGGGACTGAACCTGGGACCTTCTGCATGCCAAGCAGAGACTCTGCCACTGAGCCACAGCCCCTCTTGACAGCTCTCCAGGGTCTCAGGTGGAGGTCTTTCACATCACCTACTGCCTGGTCCTTGTAACTGGAGATGCCGGGGGTTGAACCTGGGACCTTCTGCGTGCCAAGCAGATACTTCTGTCAGCGAGACACGGCCCTCGGCCTAGTCTGACACTCTTACCTCTGTACTGCCTCTCTCTCTCTCTCCCTGCCAGGGCTCAGACTTCGTTCACAGAAGTCCTGTGGAGGATATCTTCTCCCCTGCCCATCCACCTTCTGAAAAACGTGCTCACATCTACCTTCTCTTTATTACACTTTTTATCCTGCGCTTCCTCAAAGGAACTCGGGCTAACACACGCGATTCTCCCTTCCTCGACTTTACCTCACAAAACCCACTCTCTGCACTGTGAGAGAGAGACTGGCCCAGGGTCAACCAGTGAATACCTGACTGGGTGAGGATTTGACCTGGGTCTCCCCAGTCTTAGTCCACTGCGACTACATTACAATAAATCAACAGCGCCTCCCCACACCTGCCTGCATCAAGTTCACATCCCTCACAGTTCAGCTGTCCAGCACCAACTGCGGGTCAGAGAGCCACACCCAACGGATAAAGCTCATCTCTTGGGGTGTATCTCTTCCTAGCCATATGAGAGACCACTCCACTGCAACAGGGAAGCAGCATCAACCTGCAGACTCAGGCAGGAAGCCGCTAAACAAGGAAGTGTCCTTTCACTCCGCCAAACAAACTCTCAGATGGCCAGAACAATGTTTGAGTCCACTGGCACCTTTAAGACCAAGAAAAACTTATTCAAGGTATAAGCTTTCATGCGTGTGAGAGCCAGTTTGGTGTAGTGGTGAGGAGCGTGGACTCTAATCTGGGAGAACCAGGTTTAATTCCCCACTCCTCCACATGCAGCCGCTGGTGTGACCTTGGGTCAGTTGCAAGTTCTCTCAGAGCTGTTCGCTCAGGAGCATTTTCTCGAAAGAGCTCTCTCAGCCCCACCTCCCTCGCAGGGTGTCTGTTGTGGGGAGGGGAACGGAAAGCGATTGTAAGACGCTCTGAGACTCCTTCGGGTAGTGAAGGGCGGGGGTATACATTCAATCACTTCTTCGTCTTCATACACTTCTTCAGATTTGGGAAAGCTCCGAAGAAGTGTGCCGTGCACACGAAAGCTTATACCTGGAATAAATCTTTGTTGGTCTTAAAGGTGCCCCTGGACTCAAACTTTGTTCTGCTGCTTCAGACCAAGAATCTACCTCAAATGGCCAGTTTGCAAAACGTTCCCCCTGGAGTCTCACCTTGGCCTGGAGGTTCTGCATAGACTTCTCAAAGGTCTTCGGCGTGGCCCGCTGATGGTTGCACAAGATGGCGACGGCACGGTTGGCTCGGTTGTAGGAGAGGAGCTTTGCAGCCACGTTATCATCCTCTGCGGAAGCAAAAAACCCCAAACCCAACACGTCATAAAGTTGTATTTCCTTTTTTCTGTCCTAAACCTACTGCCCATCAACTTCATTGGATGCCCTTGAGTTCAGGTATTTTGGGAGAGGGAGGAAAAGTTCTCTTGGTCAACTCTCTCCACCCCCTATTGTGTCCCCCCCCCCCCCAGTTGTCTCTTTTCTAAACTGAAAATGCCTAGACCAGGGGTGTCGAACTCATTTGTTATGAGGGTCCTAAATGAGACGTTGTCGGGTCGGGCTGGGCCATGTGTGTCATAAAATGCAATGCTAAAGGACACAAACACAAAGGTTTTTTAAACTTAAAATAAAAACATGCTTAAAACATTAGCACCTTAAAATAAAAATATGCTTAAAACATTAGCGCTCTTGCAATATTTTGTTTATTTAACAGTGTCTGATCACTGACACCTCTTGCTCTGAATTATTGCATCAAAATGTCAGTGCTGTTCCACTCTTGAGCAATGCTCCCTCTAAGCTGTGGAGTCTTGTGAGCAAAAATTCTACTTTGTGAGTTACTGCATTAAAGTTGTGAGCAAGCAATTTGGCTACTGCATAAATTAGTTTGCTCTGGAGCCATCCTTCCTGAGCTAAGACAAAAAAGTGTGAGCTGGAGGCTAAAAAACTGTGAGCTAGCTCACACTAACTCAGCTTAGAGGGAACACTGCTCTTGAGTATGCTGTTCAGGTGTGTATCTGTAAGCTGCAAACCTACAATGATGGAGCAGCAGCAGAACTGGAAGCAGCAGCAGAAGACGGCCGGTTCCACTGCAGGCCTGATTAGAAGCCCTCCAGGGGCCTCATCTGGCCCCTGGGCCGCATGTTTGATAACCCTGTCCTAGACTCTCTCCTCACAGGGAAGGTGCTCCAACCCACTTGCCCTCAACTAGCTTCACATCTGGCCTTCTCTACCTGGCTTTACCTCCAAAACAGCACATGCTGCTTAAGTGAAGGTGAGTCTGCAGAGGAATGGATGTCGGACAGCACAGCAGCATCCCAGTTTTCTAGTCTTTGACGGTGCAGTCCAAGACCACTGAGAAGTTGCATCTCCCAAGCCCACCGGCCCATCCCCTCCCCACTCTCAAAATGTGAGCCCGAGCAAGAGTTAGCAAGCCCTGGGTCGTCTTGCCAGAACTAGTCACGTTTGCGCAGAGGCCTTCCCCTTTACCATTGGTTAGCGCCTCCAGCTGTTCTTGCAGCGTGATGGACGCGTTGTACGTTCTGAAGACCTTTGCCGTCAAGCCGTCCATCAGGTCCTGGAGATGCTTATTCAGCGTTGTTGTCTGGAAGACAAGATGGGAAAGCCACTTCACGATAAGCGAGTTTCAGAAGGCCACGGATGGGGACCTAACTTGTGCTTACTCCTTTTCAGGCACCTCCGCAACATGAAGCTGCTGTATATGAACATTAGAACACAAGAGAAGCCCATGTTGGATCAGGCCAATGGCACATCTAGTCCAACACTCTGTATCACACGGTGGCCAAAAATACCAGGTGCCATCAGGAGGTCCAGCAGTGGGGCCAGGACACTATTGACCCCTCTCAAGCACTAAAAATACAGAGCATCACCTGCCCCAGACCGAGAGTTCCAATCTATACCTTGTGGACTTTGATGGACCAGTGGTCAAATTCACTGCATGGCAGCTTCATTTGTTCATATTCCATCAAAGTCGGTATTGTCCACTCAGACTGGCAGTGTCTCTCCAGGGTTTCAGGTAGAAGTCTTTCACGTCATGTACTGGCTGGTCCTCTGAACTGGAGATGGCAGGGATTGAACCTGGGACCTTCTGCATGCCAAGCAGATGTCCTGCCACTGAGCCTCAGCTGCTATCTATAAGTAAGAAGCTAACAGCGAAGCATACTCTCCCCCTCACATCCTCCAGTTGTTTTACTTTGGCATTACAGCATAGAAAACACAGGGGCCAGCTGGCAGGGACAGGGATCACATATGTACAATCAGAAGTTACACAGAACACCATGGCAGCTTGCTGACAGAAAGCCACTTCACGATAAGCGAGTTTCAGAAGGCCACGGATGGGGGCCTAACTTGTGCTTAACGCCTTTTCACCCAGCTCCGCAACATGAAGCTGCTATATAAGAACATAAGAACGTAAGAGAAGCCAATGCTGGATCAGGCCAATGGCCCATCTAGTCCGGGAATTGAACCTGGGACCTTCTGGGACCTTCTGCACGCCAAGCAGATGCCCTGCCACTGAGCCCCTCCCCAGTCCCAGATTTCTAGTTCAGACCCTAACTGTGGCTTCCTTCTTTTGCCAGCATGAACTGCTTGCAAACATCCCATCCCCAATGCTGTCTTAGATCTAGTAAAAAGCAAACCTTTGGGGGTAAGAGGCACAAGACCCTTTTGCTTTTAGGGGCACAGGTGTACAACAAAGATCAGGGCATCTCTTCATCCCAGCCACTATAAAAGCAGTTTGCCCGTGCTGTAGCTCTTAAGATATATCAGGGTTCCCCAACATGACACACACCAGTACTTCTCTTAGCGCCCATTGAGAGTTTCAGAAAGTGGGTGGGGCCACTGTAAGGCAGGGATTGTAATTGGCTACCTTCGTTCAAACGAAAGGGATTTCCATTGGATGATCAGGAGGACTGGTAAGCAACTGAGCTTTCCTTAGCCAGTGCATGGTTCCCTTCCTCCTTCAGGCTTTCCTTCTTCCCAGGAGGTGTGAGGAGGGAGGTATTCCATTTGGCTCTGCCTCCTGAGGTTTGGCCCCGCCTCTTGTGGAAGCCATTTTTGGAGATGGCACTCATCAAGCCCCCTCTCAAAATTCCAAATATGGCTAACAGGCTTGTCATGATCTGGGCTGTGCCACCAGAGGCCTACTAGGCCCAGGGAGCCTGGCTAGCAGTAGGTGAGGCTGGGCCTACAACTCCCAGAAGCCCCTGAGAGGTTTTGGAGCCAAAATTGACCAATAGGAAAAGAGGAGGGCTTGGAATAAAAGATCTGGAGCAGCAGGAAAAGCTGTTCTTCTTCCCAGGGAACAGGGCCAGGAGAGGCTGCTGTGGGGGAGAGACCCTCATTCTGAGGGAAGGGTGAGTAGTCTAGTGCCACTTGGAATAGTGAGCTAGGGACAGTATATATTTAGACGCGTTAGGGCATTTGCTTTCTTTTCTTTTCACCCACTTACTGTTATTATTCTGCACCTTGTTTGTTTGACCTCCTATAAAATAAACCTTTTCCTTGTTGTACTCTGCCTGGTCCTCATGCCTGTTATTCGGCCAAAAGGGAGGTCTGAAGGCCTGGGAGGGTGCTGTGGGCCTTCTGAAGGGAGCCTGGAACCAGAGTGGTGGCAGCGTCAGGTGACACCCCACCTGAGCCGTGACAAGGCTCAAAAAGTAGGAAAGAGCAAGAGTCCGGTAGCACCTTAAAGACTAACAAACTATGCGACAGGGTAGGAGCTCTCGTGAGTCACTGGTCTCTTCTTTAGTATCTGAAGAAGTGAGCAGTGGCTCACAAAAGCTCCTCCCCGCCACATATTTCGTTAGTCTTTAAGGTGCTACCGGACTCTTGCTCTTTTCTACTGCTCTAAACAGACTAACACAACTACCTATCTTTTTTTAAATTTTGGTATATTTTAAATTTTATTCTTCTCACCAGCATAGTCACATAAGAACAGGTCATCTGTTGCCTAAGAAGCCAAAAGAAGCCAAAGAACACATAAGAACAGGTCATCTGTTGCCTAAGAAGCCAAAACACAGTTTTGGGGGGAGTTTCTTTAACAGTTTCTCTCTCTCTCTTTTTTTTAAACAATATGTATTTTTTGACATAAACATACTTACATGTATGGGGGGAGATTTCTTTTCGTGATATATCTTTAACAAGCTCATGCCTGATGAATCATAGATTTATACACTTCACCTTATATCATTAAAAACATCATCTGCAAATATATCAAGTTTATACTTCAAAGGTCCTCGACAAATTCTAAATGCTTATATTATTTATTTAACATAATCTTTATCAGGCTCAAAGAGGTTGGGGGAGCCCTGAGGTATATCGTCCATACACACTTTCCTCATTGGTAGAAGAAGCCAGCCATGAAAGGCACAGGGAACCAAAGAGTCGGGCCGGACAGCAAGACACGCCTGCCCCAATGCACCCCAGACAGACCCCACACTTACAGACAGCCGGTCGAACAGATCTTCTCCAGGATCTTTGTTCTCCATGAATAACTTCAAGTTCTTGAACACCTACAACGATTGAGAAGAAAATTGCTACAGGGAAAGACTCCACTTCCAAACGGACCCAGAGGACATGCGGGCAAAGACCTCCGAAGCAGCTCCTGAATAACCAGGCAAGGATCTGTGCCATTTCTGCTGCTTGGCCTCTGCCCAGAATCAAAGACCCACAAACCAAATAAAGGCTATTTGGCATTTATGCCTGAAGTGTGAGAGCCGGCAGCAATCAGAATATCAGACTAGTAACCCAGGAGACCTCAGTTCCAATCCGTGTTGTGCCCTGAAGCTGACTGCGTAACACTGGGTCAGTCAGTGCCTCTCAGTCTAGCCTACCTCACAGGGTTGCTGTGAACATACAGTGGGCAAGAGGAGAACCATCTGTGCCACTCTAAGCGCCATGGAAGGGAGGGACAAAATCGTACCAGAGATGTCAGTGCGACGATGTCATCTCTTAAGATGGACAAACCACTAGTTGTTCAGCAACCCCACCCTGAATTTTCATCGACTGAGTGCAGCATTTAGAAAATCGAGGGGGCGGGGAGTCTGTAAATGGAAAATGAGAGCTTAATTTCCTAAGATCAGAGCCAGTGTGGTGTCGTGGTTGAGTGCGCGAACTCTAATCTGGGAGAACCGGGTTTGATTTCCCACTCCTCCACTTGCAGCTGCTGGATGACCTTGGGCAAGCCGTAGTTCTGATAAGAGCTGTCCTTGAAAAAGAGCAGTTTCTGCCAGAGCTCTCTCAGCCCCGCCGACCTCACAGGGCATCTGTTGTGGGGAGGGGAAGGGAAGGGAAAGGAGATTGCAAGCCGCTCTGAGACTCCGAGTGAAGGGCCGGGTATAAATCCAATCTCTTCTTCAGAGCCAGTTTGGTGTAGTGGTTAAGTGCGCGGACTCTAATCTGGGAGAACCGGGTTGGATTCCCCACTCCTCCACTTGCAGCTGCTGGGTGACCTTGGAGAATGCCATAGTTCTGGCACAGCTGTCCTTGAAAAAGAGCATTTTCTGTCAAGAGCTCCCTCAGCCCCACCTACCTCACAGGGTGTCTGTTGTGGGAAGGGGAAGGGAAAGGAGTTTGTGAGCCACTCTGAGACACCTTTGGGTAGTGAAGGGCGGAGTATAAATCCAATCTCTTCTTCTTCTATTAAATTTATATTAAATCCATATCTTCTAGAAGAAGAAGAGGAGGAGGAGGAGGAGATTGGATTTCTACCCAGCCCTTCACTCGGAGTCTCAGAGCGGCTTACACTCTGAGAGAACTTGCGACTGACCCAAGGCCACACCAGCAGCTGCATGTGGGGGAGTGAGGAATCAAACCCAGTTCTCCCAGATTAGAGTCCGTGCTCCTAACCACTACACCAAACTTGAACCCCCACTCTGCCATGGAAGCTCGCTGGGTGTCCTTGGGCCAGTCACACACAGCCTAACCTACCTCACAGGGTTGTTGTGAGGCAAAAATGGAGAAGAGGAGAAGGATGCAAGCTGCTTTTGGTGCCCATGGGGGAGAAAGGCAGGCTATAAATTAAGTAAATTAAGGGGGGGGGGATCATTCCAAGGATCGGGGAGAAGAGATTGTGGCGGTTCTGAACCTGTGGGCAGAACCCAAACATGGGTTGTGACTCAAGGCCAGGAGGGAGGACAAGGAATAAGATATGATGGGAAGATGGGGGCCCCAAGAGGCTCAAAGGCATTCCTGCGTTGGACCCTACAGAAACTGCTGAACGGCCATTCGCTCACAACCCATTTCTAAACAGTAAACATGAAAAATAAACTTGTTCTGGGTCATCTGATGTGAAACGGGGGAGGAAGAAGAAGAAAAGAAGAGATTGTGTTTATACCCCACCCTTCACTCAAGAGTCTCAGAGTGGTTGACAAACTCCTTTCCCTCCCCCTCCCCACAACAGACACCCTGTGAGGTAGGTGGGGCTGAGAGAGCTCTGGCAGAAACGGCTCTTTTTCAAGAACAGCTCTTATCAGAACTACGGCTTGCCCAAGGTCATCCAGCAGCTGCAAGCGGAGGAGTGGGGGATCAAACCCGGTTCTCCCAGATTAGAGTCCGCGCACTTAACCACGACACCAAACAGGGGAAGTAGCGCAGGGCTACTTTGCAAGCAGATCCCACGAAGTAGAGTAATTTTACAAGAGTTTCACTGCAACACAAAACCAAAACTGAGAACGGCAGCCCTAGAGAGTTTCCCCATTCAGTCTCCCGTTCCCCCGGAATCCCACTGAAGCAGCCCGCACCGCATCTGGGTTTGGGCATGCCCTGCAGGGGCGTCGTCCTCACCTGCTTCTCCACGGGCACCTTGTTATAATAGCGGATGCAGTCCTTGCCCAGGAAGTCAAACTCCACGACGTTCTGCTTCCCGTCCAGCCGAGAGTGCAGCGTGATGTGCTCGACGCGCAGGGAGCAGCAGCCCACCGTGTCGGCCGTCTCCCCCTCCTCCTTTTCGTTCCCCGCTCTCAGGGCCAGCTGGGTAGGGACACGGAGGGAAGAGTCAGCTGACACCCGCGCTGCTCAGACCCCTCCGCTCTGCGGTGTACCAGCCCAACTTTAACCATCCACAAACATGAGCTGCACTGCTGTAACAGCCGGGACTTCACCCTCGTTGCTGCAACAGCCGGGACTTCATCCTCAGGCTGGAGGAACAGCCGGTGTGGTGCTTTGCTTGCGGCGTCAGATCCAGGTTCAGGTCTCCACCTGACTACAAAGCTGAGGTCATGCCCTCTCAGCCCGCCCTACCTCACAAGGTTGTTGTACCAATAACATGGGGAAAGAGAGACCTCTGAACTCCCTGGAGGAACGGTGGGAGAAAAATGCACTGGACCAATGTTCCCTCTAAGCTGAGTGTGAGCCAGCTCACAGTTTTTTTAGCCTCCGGCTCACAGATTTTTGTCTCCGCTCAGGAAGGATGGGGCTCCAGAGCAAACTAGTTTATGCAGTGGCCAAATCGCTCGCTCACAACTTGAATGGCAGTAGCTCACAAAGTGGAATTTTTGCTCACAGGACTCCACAGCTTAGAGGGAGCACTACACTGGACGGATAGATATTGCTGCCACGTGGCTGGAGATTCTGTGCAAGTCACAGAAAGGAAGGGGCGTGGCTTCTGCGTTGTATGCGGAAGGTCCCAGGTTCAATCCCCATCATCCTCGGTTTTCAAAAAAGGATAAATAGTAGTTGAGTGGGAAAGATCTGTACTGGAGACCTCAGTCAGCGGCTGCCGGTCAGAGCAGACAATACTGACCTTGCTAGACTGAGAGGCTGACTCAGCTGAGAACACATATCCATGAAGCTGCCTTATGGTGAGTATTGCAAACAGAGTATACAGTATATGGATATTACACTACACAGGGATTGTTACTGTGATAAGTGCGCTAAACTAAATAATACAGTACTGCAAAAATCAGAAAATAGATGCTATTTAAAGAAGTTAAAGTGATATGCTTTTTTTTTACAAGGTTGAAATACAGAAATACAGTCAGTTCCAAATAAAGAGAAGTGGTTTTTAACGAAGCAAACGATGTTAACGACGTGCTCCGGAATGTCCTGTGTCGTTTCGACGTTCCTTCTTCAGAACAAGATTCTATAGATAATTTCCAGTTTTTTGTCTCATCTATAAGAGTAGAAATGAAGCCTGATGCTCACATATTTTTCCTTCATAGGTCAATAACAAAGCACAATTGCTAGTGGAAAATTCATTTCGGGCGAGTTACAGTCAAATGGAAAAACTGGAAATTATCTATAGGATCTTGTTCAGAAGAAAGAACGTCGAAACGACACTGGACATTCCGGAGCACGTCGTTAACATCATTTGCTTTGTTAAAAACCACTTCTGTTTATTTGAAACTGACTGTATTTATTTATTTATTTATTTCCATTTTTATCCCGCCCTCCCCGCACGCAGGCTCAGGGCGGCTTACAAGGCACAAAGTGCTATAAAGCAGATAAGTTAAGACACAGAAGCTAAAAACATTGGCACTCACAAGATATATGAAGGACTAGAATTGCGCTCTCTCCATTGCATATCAGGAGGAGGTCAGAGGTCAAAAGTCAGAAGGGGGACGCCATGAGCCATGATGTTCCAATACTCATCGGCCCACCCCGGCGGTCCTGCTCCACAGTTATGGCGGCGGCGGCCCCTACTCTAAAGCCTGGCGGAAGAGCTCCGTCTTGCAGGCTCTGCGGAACTGTAAAAGGTCCCGCAGAGCCCTGATCTCCTCCGGGAGCTCATTCCACCAGATAGGGGCCGCCACCGAAAAGGACCTGGCCGTCGTGGTAGCTAGCCTGGCCTCTTTTGGGCCCGGGGTCACTAACCGGTACTGTGACCCAGACCGAAGTGCTCTTTGGGGCCTATATGGGGAAAGGCGGTCCCTCAGGTATGTCGGACCCTGGCCATGTAGGGCTTTAAAGGTAAGCACCAGCACTTTGAAGCGCATCCGGTACGGTATAGGCAGCCAGTGCAGTGCCTTCAGCACAGGTTGGATGTGTTCCCACTTAGGGGCACCCACCAACAACCTGGCCGCCGCATTCTGTACCAGCTGCAGCCTCCGAATTTGTGACAAAGGCAGCCCCATGTAGAGAGCGTTACAGTAGTCTAGCCTCGAGGTGACTGTGGCATGGATCACTGTGGCCAGATTGTCGTGGCTAAGGAAGGAGATATCACTTTAACTTATTTAAACAGCATCTATTTTCTGATTATCACAGTAATAATCCCGTTATAGTGAGTACTGTCTGTATTGTCTACCCCGTCTGACAGCAGATCTCCAGGAACTTGGGTTGAAGTTTTTCTCCGCACTGAATTCCTCAACAGTTTCAGCTGGAGATGCTGGGGATTGAACACGGCACCTTCTGCATGTAAGGCAGATGCGCTGCCGCTGAGCCGCGGCCCCTCTCCTGTGTGACAGCCGGTTCACACACCAGCACAGGGAACACCTTCCCGATCCGTTCCTGACTTTTCACTGGGAAAATGAAATCCAGAAAGCACTTTTTTGTCTGTTAAAAGTCCTGCTGGGATATGTGATCATATAAACATGGAGCTGGGAGGGATCTAAAGGGTCATCTAGTCCAACCCCCTGTACCATGTGGGGAAATAAGATCTACCTC
>NW_015173276.1:60577-61148 GCF_001447785.1 Gekko japonicus | reverse complement strand
AGAAAGCAAAAACCGTCTAGGATCCTGGCGGAAGCTGGCCTGGACGAAAATTCCTTCCTGATCCCAAAGTGGTGATCGGCATAAAAGAAAGGGTCACGAGAGCTGAGCAGTGGCTCGTTCCTTCCTGCCCTCCCTGGAGATGTGAAGGCCCGGGAAAAAACTGGAAAAATTCGGGGGGAAAACGTTTCCCCGTTTTTTTCCTGAAGCCTTTTTGGTTTTTTCCAAAAAATTGGAAAAATTGAAAAAAGAAAAGAAAAAAAAGATTATGGCACGTTTTATTTTAACACGATGAATAAAATATTTTAAGACAAGGTGTTCAAATATTTTCCAAATCATTTCTTTTTTATTTATATATATATGCAGAGGTCATTTCGGGGGGGAACGCAGGGGATCGCAGTTCCCCTGGGTGAGGTGCAGGGGGGCGGGGCACATGACGAAGCCCCGCCCCCTGCTTCCGGCCTCCCCGCTTCCAGCCCTCATTCAGCCAGGAGGAGGCAGGAGAAGAGGGAGGGTAAGTTGCTTCCTCCCTGCCTCTCCCCACCCCTGCCTGCCTGGGGCCAGGGAGGGCCTT
>NW_015173276.1:28111-60088 GCF_001447785.1 Gekko japonicus | reverse complement strand
GGGGGGGGGGGACGGAAAAAAACAGGGGTTTTTTTCCGAGCTTCAAAATTTCCAGAAATTTTACATCTCTAGCCCTCCCTCTCACAATCTGCCTAAATTCACAGAAACGGCTTTGCTGTCAGCTGGCCATCTAGCCTCTGCTTAAAAAAAAACTCCAAAAGAGAGCCCACCACCATCCCAAGGAAGCCTGTTCCGCTGAGGAACCCCAATCATTACGGGACAGAATGTAATGTGATCAACAAACGCGGAATGTGTACATGCATTTCTGGAGTATGCATTCTCGCATTCTCTCAGTGATGGTATTCCTGATGCTGTTCCGGTGGCACCACCCCATTGTACAACGTCTTCTCACAAGCACTTATAAGAAACTTAACCCAGGAGAGGAAACAACGGAGAGGTGATATGGTAACCATCTTCGAGTATCTGAAGGGCTATCCTGTGGAGAATGCGGTGGAATTTTTTTCTGTTGCCCCAGAAGGTCGGACGAGAACCAACGGGTTGAAATTAAATCAGAAGAGTTTTTGGCTAAACATGAGGAAGAATTTCCTGAAGGGTTTCCTCAGTGGCACAGGCTTCCTCGGGAGGTGGTGGGCTCTCCTTCTCTGGAGGTTTTCAAACAGAGGCGAGATGGCCCCATCTGACAGCAATGCGGATTCTGCAAACTTTGGCAGATCATGAGAGGGAGGGCAGGAAGGGTTGCCTCAGTGCTTAGTTCTCGTGGCCCTTTCTTACACGCCCAGGGAAATGCTGATTGCCATTTTGGGGTCAGGAAGCCATTGTTCTCTAGGCCAGTTTGGCTGGAGATCCTGGAGTTTTTTTGTCATCTTCTGGGCATGGAACAGCAGTCACTGGCAATGTTCCCTCTAAGCTGTGGAGTCCTGTGAGCAGAAATTCTACTTTGTGGGCTCCTGGCATTCAAGTTGTGAGCGAGCAATTTGGCTGCTGCATAAATTAATCTGCCCTGGAGTCCTCCTTCCTGACCTAAGACAGAAATGTGTGAGCTGGAGGCTAAAAGACTGTGAGCTGGCTCACACCAACTCAGCTTAGAGGGAACACTGGTCATTGGGGGTATGTGTGTGTGTGTGGGGGGGGATTTGTGAATATCCTGCCTTGTGCAGGGGGATGGACTAGATGACCCTGGAGGTACCTTTCCAATCCTATGATTAACTGGGCCAGCACCTCAAAAATCAGCAAATCAGCCCTCACCTTATCAATGAAGTAAAGCGCCACGGACCGCTGCCGTTTCTTCATCTCTTTGGACTTCCAGTCGTCGCGGTACTGAGACCGGATCTTGCTCACCACCCCCTTCAACCGCCGAGCCACCTCGTATTTCTGCCAGTCCTTCTCCCCCTGGAAAGAGAGGCGGGGTTGTGTGAACATTCCCAGGAGAAGAGCCGGCGTGAGATGCAGAACGGGTTTTCGAACCCCCCACACACCTTCAACTTGGAGCTGGGGTTCAACATCACGTATTTGATGGAGCCCTGGATGTTCTCGCTCCATGACGCCAGCCAGGTGACGGTGTTGTCACACCGGACTTCCTTCCACTTGTGCCCTGGAGGTGGAGGCGGGACCGCGGAGTCTCTGGCAAGAACGACAAAGGACAGAGGAATGGCATGGAATGTATAAAGGGCAAGAGGACCCCTGATGCCGGTGTCGCTGCCTGAATTATCCCTTCTTTTAAAAAAAAACAACCCCCAATCTGTTTTATTTTTTCCATAAAACCTACAGTCATAAAATACCGTATAAACTTCATGAGTACAAGAAAGGGAAAGTTACCAATTGACAACAAACCAACCCCTACAGCCATAAACAAATAACATATATAACCAAACTAAAAACATAAGAACATAAGAGATGCCAATGTTGGATCAGGCCAAAGGCCCATCCAGTCCAACACTCTGTGTCACACAGTGGCCAGAAATACCAGGTGCCCTCAGGAGGTCCAGCAGTGGGGCCAGGACATTAGAAGCCCTCCCACTGTTGACCCCCCCCAAGCACCAAGAAGACAGAGCATCACTTGCCCCAGAGCCCCTATCTATACCTTGTGGCTAATAGCCACTGATGGACCGCTGCTCCATATGCTTATCTAATTCCCTTTTGAAGCCGTCCATGCTTGTAGCCGCCACCACTACCTTTGGCAGTGAATTCCAAGTGTTAATCACTCTTTGGGTGAAGAAGTACTTCCTTTTATCCGTTCTAACCCGACCGCTCAGCAATTTCATTGAGTGCCCATGAGTTCTTGTATTGTGAGAAAGGGAGAAAAGTACCTCTTTCTCTACCTGCTCTTTTCCATGCATAATCTTATAAACCTCAATCATGTCACCCCTCAGTCGTCGTTTCTCCAAGCTAAAGAGCCCCAAGCGCCTTAACCTTTCCTCACAGGGAAAGGGTTCCAACCCCTTTATCATTCGAGTTGCCCTTTTCTGCACTTTTTCCACAGCTATAATATCCTTTTTAAGGTGTGGTGACCAGACTATCACTGTTAATTCAATTTTCACAATCTAGATGCAATTTTAATAAAAGGCAGAATGTAAATATTTATCTGGTAATTTAAATAGTTCACCAGAACTTGATGAGGTGTAATCGAAAAGGGATACCATTGTTCCAAAAAATTATTAGATAATGTTGGAGTTTGAGCAACCAACAACTGTGTGGCTATTTTATCTGCCACTGCCGTATCCCAGTATTTCAACATTCATTGTCTTATGGAAGGGACCCTTGCTTGATTCCATACCTGGGCAATCAAACATTTAGCCGCAGATAACAATATAGAGATCAATTCTTTTTTAAGTATAGTTAAAGATAAATTTGGCCAGAAATTTAATAAAACTGATATCGGTGTAACTGGAATTTTTTGATTCACAACCTTTGAAATTATAGAAACAACATCAGATCAAAATTGTTTGATACTGGGACACTCCCACCAACAGTGAAGAAAGGATCCTGTCAATCCACAACCTTTCCAACAATTTGGACTAGCCTTGAATTTGCACAAAAACCATCGGTGGGGTGTAAGATACCACCGAGAATATAACTTAAATGATTGTAGTTTTATCAGTTGGTTATTAGTAGTAAAAGTATAGGATGACCAAGTTTTCCCCCAGTTTAAATCATTATTTGTGGGTTGGCATTCCCTCTCCCATACTAATTGGGGATTAGATCTCTGATTCCAACTTTTCTCGCCAAGTAATTGGTAAATAAAGGAGATCGCTCCTTTGGCTGTATGGTTTGGTCTTTTAATTTCTCAAAAGAGTTCAATGGTCTGTTCAAATCAGATGCTTTACTCAATTCAAAAATATGAATTATCCCCTATTTAAAAGAAGGCGCAAGTGCTCAAGAGAGAAAAATGACTCCCAGAAACACCCTCTCTTGCCTCCAAAACCTACTTTGGACTCCTCACTGGCCCCGCACATTTAGAAGAGCTCTCCCGTACCCTGCATGAGCCAGGTGGCATTTCTGAGGGAGAGCAGGCAGGGTTGCCTCAGTGCTTAGTTCTTGTGGGTCTTTCTTACACAGCCAGGGAAATGCTGATCACCACTTTGGGGGTCAGGCAACAATTTTTCTCCAGGCCAGTTTGGCCATGGACCCTGGAGGTTTTTTTGTCATCTTCTGGGAATGGAACAGGGGTCACTGGGGGTGCGTGGGGGGAGGTAGTTGTGAATTTCCTGCATTGGGCAGGGGGTTAGACTAGATGACCTTGGAGGTCCCTTCCAAACTTATGATCCTATGGTCCTCGCAATAGACTTTCAGCAAGATCCTTCCTTCACTAGCTATGCATTTTGTGCCCAAGATCTTGTGCCTTCCCTCTAACGAAAAAAGGCCTTTAGTGTAGGACCTTTTATATGGATTGCAATTTATGTTTGTTTCCCCTCAGTCTCTTGGCACTAGACCTTGATTAGCTATTAATATTCAATGTTCTAGCATTCTTAAGGGCCAGTTCGGTGTAGTGGTTAGGAGTACAGACTCTAATCTGGGAGAACCGGGTTTGACTCCCTACTCCTCCACGTGCAGCTGCTGGTGTGACCTTGGGCAGTCACAAGTTCTCTCAGAGCTGTACTCGAGAGAGCTCTATCAGCTTAAGAGAATTCTCTCTCTCTCTCTCTCTCTCTCAGGTACACTTGGCAGTTGGCCCCACCCTCTCACTGGTCAGATTGTGAGTCTCTCTGGCCCTTGCATGCCTTCTGTATTTCATCTTATATAGGACCTATCTTCTCTCTCTTACTTGGGCTTGGCGCTCGAGCAAGTTAGCCTTTTTGAAATACATCTGTTCACAAGAAGCTAAACGAACCTACACGAATGTGTCATGTAAGATGTGCTTCTATTTTCGTAAGGAAATTTCTCTTGTTACCCCTGGAGTCAGATCATCTCTGTAATTTGTTTGAACAGCATTTCCCCCTTCACCGGGAAATGTGGAAGATCGGGGACACTGCGAAAAAACTTCGGTGCTTCCAAGGCAAGTGGTATTTTTTTCCCCATTTAACCCAACAACACACCCTTCACAGTTCAGGTACTCACTTGCTGCAGTTGATAATGATGTCTTCGGGCATTATTCTTTTCTTGAGCATCCCCATTTTGGGGTGGTCCCCACGACCCCGGAAGAGACCCGGAGGTTCCGTTTTGAAGTTGCCAATCTTCTCCCGGTGCCCGTCGATTATGCAGTAGCCATATTTCTCCTGGATTCTCTCGGCCTCCGCTTTCAATTTCTGTTTAGAAACAAAAACACGGAAGTATTGTTTTCATAATTTCTGATATCCATACTTCTTTTCTTTTCCTTCTCCTTGTTGTTGTATTTTAAATTAGAACTCCAAACGTGTGAAGTATTCTTCTTTACAAATATAATTAAAAAGGGCGATTGGCTGCAGCTGTGTGGAGCATGGCACACATGTCCACCTCCACAAGCCGCTCCTGCTTCGGGGACACCCCCTGCAATTGCCAGTTACGGGAGGGGCCAGAGCAAAGCCCCCTAGCTCCAAAACTCTCTACAGGAGTTCTGGCGAAGCTCCCCCGACTGCCGGGAGGCTTCAAAGAGACTAACCACAGACCAAATAAACGACAAATCTGCGTGACATCTGGACTGAGCCCTCGAGAAGGCTGGGACAGGAAGGCCAAGCAGACACTGTGGGGAGGGGCTGTGGCTCAGTGGCAGAGCCTCTGCTCGGCATGCAGAAGGTCCCAGGTCCAATCCCCGGAAGCACCTCCAGTTAAAAGGACAAGGCAGTAGGTGATGGGAAAGATCTTCGCCTGAGACCCTGGACAGCCGCTGCCAGTCTGGGTAGACAGCACCGATGGACCAAGGGCCTGATTCAGTAATAAGGCAGTTTCACATGGCATTCAGGGGCATACGGTGATCCACCTCCACCAGGGAGGGAGTTGTCTCCACCACGCACAGCCTCAAATTGCCCATGAGAAGTAAGCCACCTGGGGTTACAACAATTCAAGATTTAACTCGTGGACACTCCATGAAATTGCTGAGCGGTCGGGTTAGAACGGATAAAAGGAAGTCCTTCTTCACCCAAAGAGTGATGAACACTTGGAATTCACTGCCACAGGAAGTGGTGGCGGCTACAAGCATGGAGGCCTTTAAAGGGGAATTAGATAAGCATATGGAGCAGAGGTCCATCAGTGGCTATTAGCCACAAGGTATAGATAGGGGCTCTGGGGCAAGTGATGCTCTGTCTTCTTGGTGCTTGGGGGGGCCAACAGTGGGAGGGCTTCTAATGTCCTGGCCCCACTGGTGGACCTCCTGATGGCACCTGGTATTTCTGGCCACTGTGTGACACAGAGTGTTGGACTGGATGGGCCTTTGGCCTGATCCAACATTGGCATCTCTCATGTTCTTAACCTCTGAGACTATGAAATCAGGACAGACATTCAAGAAGGAGGCCCAGTTCTGCAGCCCTCCAGCTGTCAACAGAAGAGAAGAGATTGGATTTTTACCTCGCCCTTCACTACCCAAGGGAGTCTCAGAGCAGCTTACAAACTCCTTTCCTTTCCCCTCCCCACAACAGACGCCCTGGGAGGTAGGTGGGGCTGAGAGAACTCTTTTGAGAACTGTAGAAGAAGAAGAAGAGGAGGAGGAGGAGGAGATTGGATTTATACCCCGCCCTTCCCACGGAGTCTCAGAGCGGCTTACAAACTCCTTTCCCTTCCCCTCCCCACAACAGACATCCTGTGAGGTAGGTGGGGCTGAGAGAGCTCTTGACAGAAATGGCTCTTTTTCAAGAACAGCTGTGCCAGAACCATGGCTTGCCCAAGGACATCCAGCAGCTGCAAGTGGAGGAGTGGGGAATCAAACCCGGTTCTCCCAGATTAGAGTCTGCGCACTTAACCAGCACAACAAAAGGCCTTTGGATTCCATTGCTCGGCAGTGGAGACCGAACCTGTTTCTCCTCCTTGGACAGTGTCTTCCGGGCCTCCTGCTTCTCCACAAAATGCTTATGGATCTCTTCAAAATTGCACTTCCCCAGCTCTTTGATCTTCTTCCTCTCTTCCGGGGTCATCTCCTGTGGGGGAAACCAAGCAGCAGCACAGAAAATCCAGTTCTAGGTTTGGGGAGGGGCACTAGGCAGAGTTCCTGGGGGACCCTTCCTACCAACACACCCATGTTTCCCACGACCTGCCTGTGTCATAACAACGGAAAGTGAATGAAAACAGCAAGTGTGACTGGATTAGGTATGATATGCAGAGGAGTAGTAGGCATGGAGAAATCAGCACTGGTAGTGAGACAGGAAACCCAGGTCTTGATTAAGTCCAGGTGGATGCATTGTCTCGAGCGGTCAAGTGCCCCTCTGTATATCATACGTACTCCAATCACACCTGCCACTGTCATTCACCCGCTACTGTCATTTAGCATCTGAAATCACTCCGCTTTCCAAGATATAAGGACAGATGGACTCCCATTCTAGCCGTATCTGAAGAAGTGAGCCGTGACTCACGAAAGCTCCTCACCTGCCACCAGTGTTCCCTCTAAGCTGAGTTAGTGTGAGCTAGCTCACAGGTTTTTAGCCTCCGGCTCACACATTTTTGTCTTAGCTCAGGAAGGATGGCTCCAGAGCAAACTGGTTTATGCAGTAGCCAAATCACTCGCTCACAACTTTAATGGCAGTAGCTTTTGTTAGTCTAAGGTGCTACTGGACTCTTGCTCTTTTCTATGGCTAGACAAACACAGTGAGCCATCTTGATCTAAAAGCATACATGAAGCTGCCTTATACTAAAACAGACCCATGGTCCATCAATGTTCGTATTCCAGGGTCTCTGGCAGAGGTCCTTTGCATCACCTACTGCCTGGTCCCTTTTATCTAGAGATGCCAGGGACTGTACTTGGGACCTTCTGCATGGCAAACAGATGCTTTACCACTGAGCCACGGCCCCTCCTTGACATCACTGGAGACTGTGCTATCATTGAGCTCTTGCCTGTCATTTGCAATGGAATCTTCCGGAGCAAACAAGACAATTCAGTTGCAAGACAGCAGGATAAACTCCAGTGATGCACGGATGCATCCAGGGTGGTCTACTAGCCACCAGATTCAGCCATAGTCCAGACTATGCCCCATAAAGCTGAGTACCTCTGGACCATGCTGTGGAGCTTGGGGCTCTTTAGCTTGGAGAAACGACGGCTGAGGGGTGACATGATCGAGGTTTAAAAGATTATACATGGGATAGAGCAGGTGAAGAAAGAAGTATTTTTCTCCCTTTCTCACAATACAAGAACTTGTGGGCACTCAATGACATTGCTGAGCAGTCGGGTTAGAACGCATAAAAGGAAGTACCTGGCCCCACTGGTGGACCTCCTGATGGCACCTGGTATTTTTGGCCACTGTGTGACAGAGTGTTGGACTGGATGGGCCATTGGCCTGATCCAACATTGGCTTCTCTTATGTTCTTACTTCTTCACCCAAAGAGTGATTAACACATGGAATTCACTGCCACAGGAGGTGGTGGCGGCTACAAGCATGGACGGCTTCAAGAGGGAACTGGATCAACATCTGGAGCAGAGGTCCATCAGTGGCTATTAGCCACGAGGTATAGAGAGGAACTATCGGTCTGGGGCAAGTGATGCTCTGTCTTCTTGGTGCTTGGGGGGGGGTCAACAGTGGAAGGGTTCCTAGTGTCCTGGCCCCACTGCTGGACCTCGTGATGGCACCTGGTATTTTTGGCCACTGTGAGACAGAGTGTTGGACAGGATGGGCCATTGGCCTGATCCAACATTGGCTTCTCTTATGTTCTTATGGAGCTCCCAAAACGTTTCCAGTATTCATTACACAGGCCTAGAGCTATGGCTCAACGGCAGAGCATCTGTCTGGCATGCAGAAGGTCCCAGGTTCAATCTCCACCATCTCCAGTGAAAAGGACCAGGCAGCAGGTGATGTGAAAGAGTTCAGCCTGAGACCCTGGAGAGCGGCTGCCAGTCTGAGTAGACAATACGGACCTTAATGGACCAAGGGTCTGAGTCAGGATAAGGCAGCTTCATGTGTTCAGGCAATTCACAGACACATATATGCAACACTCACATGCGTGCAACAAATACCTTGGTCCAGTCACTGAAGAAGTTGTTCTGGAAGATTCTCTTCCTTGTGTAGTCGTGATCCAGCATCTTGGCATAGAACGTGGCTATTTCCTCCGCGGCCAAACTGAGTTTCATAGGCTTCCCTGGAAGAGTCAATGGTGGCCCTGCGACCGACTGCTTTGCCTTCACAATGCATCGTGGCCTCTCACATCACAACAAGTGTACACGGACAACCTTCTCGGCACAAAGACCCCCCCCCCACTGCACACTAAAACTGATCTCCTTTCAGAGAGTTTTTCTGCCTAAGTGTGAGCTTTCTTGACTATAGAAGTCATCACCCCCACCTGCCGGCTTGTGATCAGAACTCTTCCTTAGGCTGCCAGAAGTGATTAACTTGCAGCAGCTGAGAACTGTCACCTAAAGTGGTCGACAGCTTGCAATTCAGAGACCTATCCTGACAACAGCTTTCTATTGGCTAAATCGCTTTTCTTTCTGCACTGAGAACTTCAGCCCCGCCAGAAATAAAAAATCTGCCTCACAAGCCACAAAATCCCAGTTACGGGCCTGAGTCTGACACTTTAAGCACTACAGAATTAACCAGAACAGACTGTATCTCGCGGCCACTTTATCCATGGCTAAAGCCAGATTGACCATCAAGCCTTCTGGAGTCCTTCACTCACTCACCTTGAGACCCACCCGAGAAAAGACTAGAGATGTAAAATTTCCGGAAATTTTGAAGTTCGGAAAAAAACCCGTTTTTTTCCCGAAAAAAACCAGAAATTTTCGGGAAAATTGAAAAAAATGCTACATTAGCATTTCTTTTGTCTTTTCTAGATTGAAAGTCATTCTGTTACTTTAGGAACATAAAATATGACTATGGACATTTTTACTTGGCATGAAATTATCACAACTAGCCTATTAAAAATATAGTGTATCCAAACAATTATTACAAACAGAATACCCACCCACATGCAAAAACAAAACTGAAACCTTTTTCTTTTCTTGTGACAATAGCACCTCCTAAAGGAAGAAATGCATCTTGTTCTTGCATTGGAGAGTTCAGTTTGTAACCTAGGACTTGCTTGTCCGCAGTGCAGAGAAATTAGCTCAATCTGATACCATATATATATATATATTAGAAATGATTTGGAAAATATTTGAACACCTTTATTCATCATGTTAAAATAAAATGTTCCATAATCAATTTTTTTCTTTTTTTTTAATTTTTCCAATTTTTCGGAAAAAAACCAAAAAAGCTTCAGGAAAAAAAATGGAAAAAACCCGTTTTTCCCCCGAATTTTTCTGGTTTTTCCCCGGGCCTTCACATCTCTAGAAAAGACTCATAATGACTTCGTTTGGGGTCCCAGCCTGCAGTTGAGGAACCAGAGAATCTCCAAGGCTGCAAAAGCTCAGTAAGACCTCTTCCTACGAGCCGGAGAGCCCCTCTTAATCTGTTGCCAGCACAGCACACATTTCAACATACAAATGAACACCTACCATTGTAACAGAAGTGGACATGATTTGGCAGGGGCTCGTAAGGTGCTGCAAAGTACGGTCCGTTGTGCTCCAACTGCTGCCACTTGACCCCATCCTCCCGCTGCTCCTCTTCCCACCTGGGGAGACGGATGTTGGAAAAGACACAAAGGTTCATGGGTCACTCGTAACCTTCAGGAGGCAGTGGAAGACAGGTTCATTCACGATGGTTGTATCTGACCAAGGGAGTTTTGACTCTCAAAGCTTGGCATAGTGGTTGAGTGCGCGGACTCCAATTTGGGAGAACTGGGTTTGATTCCCCACTCCTCCACTTTCACCTGGCTGGATGACCTTGGGCAAGCCATAGTTCTGCCAAGAGCTGTTCTTGAAAAAGAGCAGTTTCTGTCAGAGCTCTCTCAGGCCCACCTCCCTCACAGGGTGTCTGTTGTGGGGAGGGGAGGGGAAAGGAGTTTGTCAGCCGCTCTGAGACTCCTTTGGGTAGTGAAGGGTGGGGTATAAGTCCAATCTCTTTGTCGCCGTCTTCTTATACCCCAAAAATATTTTTAAAAACAAATTGTATTAAATATCTTCTCAAAACACAATGCCACCAATATCAAAAAAGGTTCATAAAATTATATAGTTTGTTGGCAGCATGTGGAAAAACATGAAGAAGCACATTAAACACATCAACAAAGGCTCTAGGAGCTCAGTTGCCATAACTATTTAAAACTACTCATCGTAATCCTGGCTAATGAAACGAGGAGGCAGCTGGGTAACATAAGAACATAAGAGATGCCAATGTTGAATCAAGCCAAAGGCCCATCCAGTCCAACACTCTGTGTCACACAGTGGCCAGAAATACCAGTGCCATCAGGAGGTCCAGCAGTGGGGCCAGGACATTAGAAGCCCTCCCACTGTTGACCCCCCCCCCCAAGCACCAAGAAGACAGAGCATCACTTGCCCCAGAGCCCCTAGCTATACCTTGTGGCTAATAGCCACTGATGGACCTCTGCTCCATATGCTTATCTAATTCCCTTTTGAAGCCGTCCATGCTTGTAGTCGCCACCACCTCCTGTGGCAGTGAATTCCATGTGTTAATCACTCTTTGGGTGAAGAAGTACTTCCTTTTATCCGTTCTAACCCGACCGCTCTGCAGTTTCATGGAGTGCCCACGAGTTCTTGTATTGTGAGAAAGGGAGAAAAGTACCTCTTTCTTTACCTGCTCTTTCCCATGCATAATCTTATAAACCTCGATCATGTCACCCCTCAGTCGTCTTTTCTCCAAGCTAAAGAGCCTTAAGCGCTTTAACCTTTCCTCATAGGGAAAGTGTTCCAACCCTTTTATCATTCGAGTTGCCCTTTTCTGCACTTTTTCCAAAGCTATAATATCCTTTTTAAGGTGTGGTGCCCAGAACTGCACACAGTATTCCAAATGAGGTCTCACCATTGATTTATATAGGGGCATTATTATATTGGCTGATCTGTTTTCAATACCCTTCCTAATAATCCCCAGCATAGCATTGGCCTTCTTTATTGCAGTCACACACTGTCTCGACATTTTCAGTGAGTTATCCACTACAACTCCAAGATCTCTCTCTTGCTCAGTCTCTGCCAGTTCAGACCCCATCTATACCTTGTGGCTAATAGCCACTGATGGACCTCTGCTCCATATGCTTATCCAATTCCCTCTTGAAGTTGTCCATGCTTGTAGCCGCCACCACTTCCTGTGGCAGTGAATTCCAAGTGTTAATCACTCTTTGGGTGAAGAAGGACTTCCTTTTATCCGTTCTAACCCGACCGCTCAGCAATTTCATGGAGTGCCCACGAGTTCTTGAGAAAAGGAGAAAAGTACCTCTTTCTCTACCTGCTCTTTCCCATGCATAATCTTATAAACCTCAATCATGTCACCCCTCAGTTGTCGTTTCTCCAAGCTAAAGAGCCCTAAGCGCTTTAACCTTTCCTCATAGGGTAAAAAGACTTAATTAAACTTCACAAACACAACAACAACCAAACACAAAGCTTCGAGCAGTGCAGGATGTGGTGAACTATCTTTGTCCTCCAAAATGTGGTTTCCAAGGAACCACTAAACAAAAATGAAATACCGTGGGTTAAGAAAAGTTGACAAGGGGGCTAGGGGAGAATAAAATTATATTGGCATCTAAAAGTGTTTACTAGTGATGGGGAACATCTAGACCAGGGGTGTCGAACTCATTTGTTATGAGGGCCGGATTCTGACATAAATGAAACCTTGTTGGGCTGGGCCATGTGTGTCATAAAATGTAATGCCAGGTAGCGGAGATAGAAATTTTATAAAGGACACAAACACAAAGGGGTGGGTTTTTTTTTACTTAAAATAAAAAAATGCTCCAAACGTTAGCTCTGTAAGATGCAAAGCTACTTTTGACTGACTGACATTCGCCACAGAAATCTCATGCTCAGAGTTGTGAGTCTAGGACCCAGGGGAAAACATGAAATGGCTGAGTGATTAAGAGAGTCTGGTGAAGCAAGCGATGATGCAGCAGCAGCAGAACTGGAAGCAGGAGATGGCCAGTTCCACTGCGGGCCTGATGGAAGACCTCTGGGGGGGGCTGATCCGGACCCCGGGCCGCATGTTTGACACCCCTGGCCTAGACTCAGTCCAAATCCACCCTCCAGATTTGAGGGATCTATCCTTGACCCCCTCCTCTCAGTCGGATTATTTTATTTACTTATTTGATTTATACCTCACCCTCCCCACTGAGGCAGGCTCAGGGCGGCTTACATAAAGCTAAAATACATGGTACAAATTATAAAATGATAAAACCAGTTCATAAAGTGCTAGTATTAGTTAAACTTCAGAGGACGGCGGAAGACAGCAGGGCCTGGTGTGATCTGGTCCATGGGGTCGCGGACAGTCGGACTCGACTGTGTGACTGAACAACAACAATTAGTTCAGTATCGTATATGACGGCAGAACACAGTGGCAAATCAATCATAGCCAGTCACACACTCTCGGCTTATCCTACCTCACAGGGTTGTTGTGGGGATAAAATGGGAGGCGAGGAGAACAACCTAAGTCACTTTGGGCTCCCCACTGAGGAGAATGCAGGATATAAATGAAATAATTCAGCAAAATGTGAAGACGATCGTTTTAGATATTTTTCTTCATTGCCATCCCTAGAAACGATTTATCCGCAGCAAAAATTAAAAGGAAAAAAAGAAGTACAGGCATTACAATATTCCAGCTTTATTGGACGCACACTTAATCTTAAATCTAACCGCTCCCTTTCTCTAGGCAGCTACTTAGGTCCAACTCGCAGGTCGGAACTGCTCTGAGCATAGATTGAAAACCAGATGTGTCCAACCTCTGGCCAGAGCCAGCCCACGTTTCTGCTGCTGCTGAAACATGAGGTTTGCGAGAGAAACCTTCCTGTCGCCGACTCTCTTACCTGGCCTTGGGAATCTTCGCCCTTTGGGGCACTGCGCAGAACCGCCGGAGAGCGACTGTCAGGAAACTGCACAGGAAAGCCGCGCCGGGCTCATAACTGACAGGCGGCCGGCTCAGCCAGCACAGGCCCAAGGCCAAGCTCAGGCACCCCGGCTTCCTCCACATGGCAACCGGCCACTGCTCCAGCTGTGCATCAAAGAGCGCACGGACTCTCCTGCAGTCCGCCACACGTCCACAGGTGTGCGGCAGGACATGCCAGGTGCCCTTCCGCCTGGAAATGCTTAAACCTCACCCAACAAACCACTTGGCTCAACATTACAAAAAGCAGCAATGAGCGAAATGCCAAAGCTTGAAGTGGGCTTTTGAATCACGGTCAGTCCCTGAGACATGCGAGGCCTGTGCACACTTGTGGCTTCCTGGTTTTTTTTCCCCTCTACCCATAATGCCAGAGCAACAAGGAACACTGGGAAATGTAGTCCAACTGATGGGCCACTCCCCCCTTGCCATGTGATATGAACAAGCCGGTTACTAAGGCAGCGTTTCTCCCCCAAGGGAAGGTACCAGGGCAACCAAACGCAATTAAAGGGACAGAACCAATGTTCCCTCTAAGCCGTGGAGTCTTGTGAGCAAAAATTCTACTTTGTGAGCTACTGGCATGAAAGTTGTGAGCGAGCGATTTGGCTGCTGCATAAATTAGTTTGCTCTGGAGCCGTCCCTTCCTGTGCTAAGACAAAAATGTGTGAGCTGGAGGCTAAAAAAACAGTGAGCTAGCTCACACTAACTCAGCTTAGAGGGAACACTGGACAGAACCTGCCTTAAATTTGTTTCTGGGCTCCAGTTTTTGGCTGGGACAGTCACAAGCCAGGCAGGGTTGGCACAAATGTTAACTCACTGTCATAATAACCTACCAGCTCGGAGAGCACATTTCAAGGGCTCTCTTTCAGCTATGCTCCTGCAGAGTGCAGGGGGTTGGACTAGTTGACCTGCAAGGACCCTTCCAACTCTAACGTTCTACGATTCTCTGTTTCTCTTCTGTTATTAGGGTTGCCAGCTCCAGGTTGGGAAATGGTTGGGGATTTTGGGTGTGGAGTCAGCCATTTCCTCCAGGGGAACACATCTCTGTCGCCTGGAGATCAGTTGTAATGCCAGATCTCCAGCCACCGCCTGGAGGCTGGCAACCCTAGTTAAAGTGAGTTTACTTACTTCATTTCTACCTAGGGTTGGCAGGTCACCCCTGTCCACCAGCGAGGGATTGGGGGTGTAGGGTTGCCAGATCCAGGTTAGGAATTTCCTGGAGATTTGGGGATGGAACCTCGGGAGGACAGGGACCTCAGTATGGTACAATGCCATAGGCTCACCCTCCAAAGCATCCATTTTGAGAAGGAGGGAGAAGAAGAAGAGGAGGAGGAGGAGGAGATTGGATTTATACCCTGCCCTTCACTACCCAAAGGAGTCTCAGAGCGGCTTACAGACTCCTTTCCCTTCCCCTCCCCACAACAGACACCCTGGGAGGTGGGTGGGGCTGAGAGAGCTCTCTCGAGAAGTGCCCGTGAGAGAACAGCTCTGAGAGAACTTGGAACTGGCCCAAGGTCATCCAGCAGCTGCATGTGGAGGAGTGGGGAATCAAACCCGGTTCTCCCGGATTAGAGTCCGTGCACTTACCCACTACACCAAACTGGCAGTTCGGAGGTCAGTTGTAATTCCTGTGTAAAGATGGTGCGACTGAACAACAACAACAAATAGGAGATTGAAAAAGTCAGGTCCTCCAAGAATACATGGAAAATATTGCTTGACAGTGACATCTGGTGGGTAAAGCAGATAAGAAGAGATTGGATTTACACCCCGCCCTTCACTACCCAAAGGATTCTCAGAGCGGCTTAGAATCTCCTTTCCCTTCCCTTCCCCACAACAGACACCCTGTGAGGCGGGTGGGGCTGAGAGAGCTCTTGGCAGAAACAGCTCTTTTTTCAAGAACAGCTCTAAGAGAACTTGTGACTGACCCCAGGTCACACCAGCAGCTGCATGTGGAGGCGTGAGGAATCAAACCCGGTTCTCCCAGACTAGAGTCCGCGCTCCTAGCCACGACACCAAACTGGCTCTCTACCAGGCATTACAGCAGGGCATGAGAGAGGAGGTTGTTAATGAATCTCTGCTTTCAAACAGAACAATGTTTGAGTCCAGTGTCACCCTTAAGTCCAACAAGTTTAATTCTCGGTATAAGCTTTCGTGTGCAGGCACACTTCTGAAGAAGTCCCACTGCGTTTAGGAGTGCTTACTCCCAGTGTATGGTAGCCAACTCCAGGTTGGAAAATTCCTGGAGATTTGGGGGGTGGAGACTGGGAAAACAGGGTTTGGGGAAGAGAGGGACCTCAGCAGGGTTTAATGCCATAGAGTCCACCCTCCAAAGCAGCACTGAGAGATCTCCAGGCCCCACCTGGAGGTTGGTAACCCTATCCCCTCCCCATTATCCTCCCCCCCCCCAACTGAACAAACCAGCCTGACAGAAGGGCTCTGGGGAGCTCGACAGCATGTTGGGTGGCACTTGGATCGGTTCCCGTAAACAGGGACGGCAGGCTGCCTGTTTTTGCAAATTAACTCCGAATCATGTTTTAAACTCCCTACAGATCGTTTTGAAAGGATAATTTAGAAGGGCCTCCAGCCTCCTCTCCCCCCCCCCTTCAAAAATCCACAAGCAGGAAGGAGCGAGGTGGGAGTCAGGCTGGCTTCCAGCTGCGGGACCTCAGGGTCAACTCCCACACAAGGGCACCACGTAGCCCGAGACACAAGCAGTTTTTTAAAAATTCCTTGCTTCCCCTGTAACGATGCTGGACTCCTTTTCGCTCTACCCCCAGTGAGCAGAGATACAGAAGAAGATGAGTAGGCTTTTACACCCCTCTTTTCTCTTGCCCCAAGGCGTCTCAAGGTGGCTTACAATCTCCTTTCCCTTCCTCTCCCCACAATGGGCACCTTGTGAGCAATGCTCCCTCTAAGCTCTGGAGTCTTGTGAGCAAAAATTCTACTTTGTGAGCTGCTGGCACTAAAGTTGTGAGCCAGCGATTTGGCTACCGCATAAATTAGTTTGCTCTGAAGCTGTCCTTCCTGAGCTAAAGCAAAAATCTGTGAGTCGGAGGCAAAAAAACCGCGAGCTAGCTCACACTAACTCAGCTTAGAGGGAACACTACTTGTGAGCAGTGTTCCCTCTAAGCTAAGTTAGTGTGAGCTAGCTTCACAGGTTTTCAGCCTCTGGCTCACACGTTTTTGTCTTACCTCAGGGAAGGATGGGGCTCCAGAGGAGACTAATTTATGCAGCAGCCAAACCGCCGGCTCACCACTTTCATGCTAGTAGCTCCCAAAGTAGAATTTTTGCTTACAAGACACCACGGCCTAGAGGGAGCATTGCCTGTGAGGCAGGTGGGGCTGAGAGGGCTCTGAGAGAATTGTGACTGGCCCAAGGTCACCCAGCAGGTTTTACGAAAAGGAGGAGGAGGAAGGAATAAAAGCCAGTTCTCCAGATGAGAGTCCACCGCTCTTAACCGCTGTACCGCCCTGACTCTCAAAAGCTGTTCTATCGTCACTTAGTAAAAGCTTGTTTTAAATGGTTTAAAACAAAAACAAAAACATGTAACCAAGAATGTACGCTATTAGCAGAGTCACCCTGTAATTTTGTATTTTTTAAATTTTTGACCACATCTAGCCAGAATTCTGTTCTATTACTTTGTATTTGTATGTATGGCCAGTCTGGTGTCGTGGTTAAGTGCACGGACTCTAATCTGGGAGAACGGGGTTTGATTCCCCACTCCTCCACTTGCACCTGGCTGGATGACCTTGGGCAAGCCGTAGTTCTGATAAGAGCTGTCCTTGAAAAAAAGAGCAGTTTCTGTCAAGAGCTCTCTCAGCCCCACCTCCCTCACAGGGTGTCTGTTGTGGGGAGGGGGAAGGGAAATGAGTCTGTAAGCCCCTCTGAGCCAGTTTGGGTGTCATGGTTAAGTGCGCGGACTCTAATCTGGGAGAACCAGGTTTGATTCCCCACTCCTCCACTTGCACCTGGCTGGATGACCTTGGGCAAGCCGTAGTTCTGATAAGAGCTGTCCTTGAAAAAAAGAGCAGTTTCTGTCAAGAGCTCTCTCAGCCCCACCTTCCTCACAGGGGGTCTGTTATGGGGAGGGGAAGGGAAAGGAGTTTGTAAGCCGCTCTGAGACTCCTTTGGGTAGTGAAGGGCGGGGTATAAATCCAATCTCCTCCTCCTCTTCTTCTACCAAGGAGCCTAGAGTACTGTATCTAGGCCTCCTCTCCTCTATTTCATCCTCACAACAACCCTGCGGGGTAGCTCAGACCCAGAGTGACTAGCCCAAGGCCATCTAATACACCTTGTGAGTCAGCGCTCAAATAGCCCTGCCCAGGATAGCCCGATTGTGTCAGGTCTCGGAAGCTAAGCGGGGTCGGCCCTGGCCAGTATTTGGAAGGGAGACCAACCGAAGAAGTCCAGGGTCGGTACACGGAGGCAGGCCATGGCAGACCACCTTTCAATGTCTCTTGCCTTGAAGAGCCCACGGGTTCACCGTAACCAAGCTGTGACTTGACAGCAAAAACCTAAAGTGCTCAAATATGTTTCTCTAGATCTCTTCAGTATATTTTAAACAGGGTTCCTCCCCCCCCCCCCAATAATAACCACAGCAGAAATTGTAATGTGCCATTGAGCTGGGGTTCATGTAGAAACAACAGAGAGATTGCGGGAAGGACGCAAACAATGATGAGAAGAACCATGATGTAGTATTATGAAAATATATGTAGACTGCTGTTTTGCAGTGAGTAGTGTTTCTTCAACAAGTTATAAAGATGTACGCATACACACCCTGTGTGTATGCGTACCTCTTTATGACTTGTTGAAGAAACGCTACTCACCGCAAAGGTCAAGGTCAAGATTTCCCTTGCTCGAAAGCCAGTCGAATCGGACTCTAGGGTTCCTGAGCCCGTTCGCTGGAAGGGCGGGGTATAAATGCAATGAAACAAATAAATAATAAATAGGGTTGCGGTGCTCATCTCCGTTTCCAAGCCGAAGAGCCAGCGCTGTCCGAAGACGTCTCCATGGTCGTGTGGCCGGCATGACTAGAGGCCGAGGCGCACGGAACGCTGTTCCCTTCCCACTGAAGTGGTACCTATTTATCTACTTGCAATTTCTTGCTTTCAAACTGCTAGGTTGGCAGGAGCTGGGGCCAGAGACGGGAGCTCACTCCGTCATGTGGCACTCGGGTCTTGAACCGCCGAGCTACCGACCTTCCAGTCTGCAGCTCAGCGACTTAACCTCTGAGCCACCAGGGAACTTCTAGTAAGGTAAAGGTATAGGTTCCCCTTGCTCGAAAGCCAGTCGAATCCGACTCTAGGGTTGCAGTGCTCATCTCCGTTTCCAAGCCGAAGAGTCAACGCTGTCCGAAGACGTCTCCGTGGTCGTGTGGCCAGCATGACTAGATGCCGAGGCGCACAGAACGCTGTTCCCTTCCCATTGAAGCGGTACCTATTGATCTACTTGCAATTTCTTGCTTTCAAACTGCTAGGTTGGCAGGAGCTGGGGGGCAGAGACAGGAGCTCACTCCGTCACGCGGCACTCGGGTCTCGGACTGCCGAACTACTGACCTTCCAGTCTGCAGCTCAGCTTCTTAACCGCTGAGCCACTGTGGCCCCACTCACTGCAAAACAGCAGTCTAAATATATTTCCATAATACTACATCACGGCTGTTTTCATCATTGAGCTCGGGTTTGCCGGCCTGCGCTCCAGGCCAAACTTACCACTTCCACTTTCCCTCCTCCTCAACGCAGCTCTTCCCGGACTCCCTCTCCTTCTTCGGCCTCTTCTTCTTCCCACCTTTGCCCCCGCTGTCTCTGGCTTTCCTCTTCTGGGAGCCCTTCTTGGCCTTCTTTCCGCCTCTCCTGCTCTCGGCCTCCTCTGCCAGTTCGCCTTTTCTCTTCTTCCTCTTCTTCGGTTTTTCTTCATCCGACTCCTGCTCCTCTTCTTCCGGAGGGCCTACCTTGCAGGGAATCCCCAGCATCCTTCCGACTCCCTCCTCTTCCTCCAGGACCTGTCTGGCCTCCCTTTCACTGCCACTCTCTCGGTCCGGCAGCCCCTTTTCATCCTCGCTACCCGAGTCCAGCTCTGCCTTCACTGGAGACTTCCTCCCTTCCTTTCCAGTCTTTTTCAGTCGTTTCTCCTTCTTCTTTTCAGTCTTCATTTCTTCTACGGCTTTAAAATTCTCCTGCTCTGGACCGGACGGGGCATCTGTGTCCAGTTCCGAACAGACCGACGCTTTCTTGGTTTTCTGTCTTGGCACCTTAACGAAAAGGAAGAAGAAGAAGAAGAAGAAGAAGAGATTGGATTTATACCCCGCCCTTCACTACCCAAAGGTGTCTCAAACTCCTTCCCCTTCCCCTCCCCACAACAGACACCCGTGAGGTAGGTGGGGCTGAGAGAGCTCTGACAGAAACTGCTCTTTTTCAAGAACAGCTCTTATCAGAACCATGGCTTGCCCAAGGTCATCCAGCCAGGTGCAAGTGGAGGAGTGGGGAATCAAACCCGGTTCTCCCAGATTAGAGTCCGCGCACGTAACCACCACACCAAACTGGCTCTCATAAACTTATGAAGTCAACATTGTTCTAAAATACTTCTCTGCCATTCCTCCCGAGCTTAAGAGTCGCTCGCCATAATATAAAGGCAATGAACATTTTATTTGGTATTGGAATTGTCTTAAAACTCTGCAAATTAAGAAACGCGAGTCCCGACCTAGGTAGCCCAGGCAAGCCTGATGCCATCAGATCTATTCTTGGAAGCTAAGCAGGGCGGACTCTAGCAAGTACTTGGATGGGAGACCTCCTTGGAATACCAGCAGTTGGAAGGTGGGGGCAGGCTTTATTCAGCCACCTCTCTGAATCTCCTCCAGGCCCCTGGTAGGGGTCAGTCACCAGAGGTCACCATGGCTTCCGGGTGCACACACACTCGGACACACATGAAAAAATACAAAAAAAATACCAAGAAGAAGTGTCCTGCAGAATCAGTTTCAAGAAGGTTTTATGTTCTTAAAGGGGATTAGACAGATTCATAGAGGATAGATCTATGAATGGCTATAGCCATGGGGGCTAAAGAGAACCTCCACGTTCGGAGACAGTCAGCCTCTGAATTCCAGTGCCAGGAGGAAACATCAGGAGAAGGCCTCAGGCTCTGTGCCCTGTTTTGGACCTCCAGGGGAACTACTTGGCACCATGTGATACACCACTAGTCTGATCCAGGGGGCTTATCTGATGTTCTTATGAAGGCCTCGGCCTCCATACTCTGTTGCTGGACCTCCAGAGAAACTGGTTGGCCATTGTGTGAGACAGGATGCTGGACTGGATGGACCATTGGTCTGATCCAGCAGGGCTCTTCTGCTGTTCTTCTCAGGGGAAGGCCTCGGCCTCTCTGCCCTGTTGCTGGCCCTCCAGAGGAACTGGTCGGCCGCTCTGTGAGACGGGATGCTGGACTAGATGGACCCTCACTGGTCTGATCCAGCAGGGCTCTTCAGATGTTCTCATCAGGGGAAGGCATCGGCCTCTACGCTCTGTTGTTGGCCCTCCAGAGGAACTGGTTGGCCACTGTGTGAGACAGGATGCTGGACTAGATGGACCCTCACTGGTCTGATCCAGCAGGGCTCCTCTGATGTTCTTCTCAGGGGAAGGCATCGGCCTCTCTGCCCTGTTGTTGGCCCTCCAGAGGAACTGGTTGGCCCCTGTGTGAGACAGGATGCTGGACTAGATGGACCCTCCCTGGTCTGATCCAGCAGGGCTCTTCTGAGGTTCTTTTCAGGGGAAGGTCTTGGCCTCTCTGCCCTGTTGTTGGCCCTCCAGAGGAACTGGTTGGCCCCTGTGTGAGACAGGATGCTGGACTAGAAGGACCCTCCCTGGTCTGACCCAGAAGGGCTCTTCTGGTGTTCTTATCAGGGGAAGGCCTCGGCCTCTCTGCCCTGTCGTTGACCCTCCAGAGGAACTGGCTGGCCCCTGTGTGAGACGGGATGCTGGAATAGATGGACCCTCACTGGTCTGATCCAGCAGGGCTCTTCTGATGCTCTTAAGGTTCTATCTGGCTCAGCATTTTTTGTTTCTGACCAGATGCCTAGAATATCCAAAGCGGAAGCACAGAGGGGACAGCAGCTGGCATTAGGTATCCTGCCCCTGTACATGCAGGTTCTGATGTTTAACTGTTATGGTTCATAGCCAGTGACGGTTCTCTCTTCTGTGGATTCCTCTAATCCCCCTTTAAAGTCCTCTAAACTAGTGGCCATGACAACATCCTGTGGCAGTGTGAGTTCCACACATTAATTCTGCATTGAATGAGGAAGTACTTTCTTCTCTCTGCCCTCTGGCTTCACTGGGTTTCCCAGAGTTCTTGTATTTTGGGGAAGCGAGAGTAAAAAATACTCTCCCTTTGGTGTAGTGGTTAAGTGTGTAGACTCTAATCTGGGAGAACCGGGTTTGATTCCCCACTCCTCCACTTGCACCTGGCTGGATGACCTTGGGCAAGCCGTAGTTATGATAAGAGCTGTTCTTGGAAAAGAGCCGTTTCTGTCAGAGCTCTCTCAGCCCCGCCTACCTCACAGGGTGTCTGTTGTGGGGAGGGGAAGGGAAAGGAGTTTGTAAGCCGCTCTGAGACTCCTTTGGGTAGTAAAGGGCAGGGAATCAATCTCTTCTCCTTCGAAAAATTACTATCCACTTTTCTCCACGGATGAACAATTTGGGAAACCCCTATCGTGTCATCCCCTCTCCCCTGTTTTATTTTCCTCAAATGGAAGTCCCAAACCCTTTAGGGAAATACCCCTTGGAAGTTTTTAAAAAACATATTTTTAGATATGTATAGCCCGCTTTTCTCCCCAATGGGAAACCAAAGTAGCTTACAACATCATTCTTCCTTCCTCTGTTTTACCCTTACAACAACCACCCTTGTGAGGTAGGTTAGGCTGAGAGAGCGGCTCACCCAAGGTCATCCAGCAAGCTTCATAAACTGAGTGGGGCTCAAATCGAGGTCTCCCAGAGGGGACAGAGAAGGTAGCGAAAGGAGTCCTTTTCTCCCTTTCTCACAATACAAGAACTTGTGGGCACTCAATGAAATTAAGAAGCAGCCGGTTTAGAACGGATAAAAGGAAGTACTTCTTCACCCAAAGGGTAATACACATGTGGAATTCACTGCTGCCGCAGGAAGTGGTATCAGCTACAAGAATAGACAGCTTCAAGAGGGGATTGGAGAAACATATGGAGCAGAGGTCCACCAGGGGCTATTAGCCACAAGGTACAGATGGAACATTCTATCTGGGCCACTGATGCTTTGTCTTCTTAGTGTTTGGGGGGCAACAGTGGGAGGGCTTCTGGAGTTCTGGCCCTGCTGGTGGACCTCCTGGTGGCACCTGAATGGGCCATTGGCCTGATCCAACATGGCTTCTCTTATGTTCTTATCCTAGTCCATCCACTATACTTCACTGCCTCTCAACAGAAGAAGAAGAGGAGGAGGAGGAGAGGAGAGGAGGAGATTGGAGTCTCAGAGTGGCTTACAATCTCCTTTCCCTTCCCCTCCGCACAACAGACACCCTGTGAGGTGGGTGGGGCTGAGAGAGCTCTCTCAAGAACTGCCCTTGAGATAACAGCTCTGGAAGAACTTACCAATGTTCCCTCTAAGGTGTGGAGTCTTGTGAGCAAAAATTCTATTTTGTGAGCTCCTGGCATTCAAGCTGTGAGCGAGCAATTTGGCTACTGCATAAATCAGCTTGCTCTGGAGCCATCCTTCCTGAGCCATGACAAAAATGTGTGAGCTGGAAGCTAAAAAACTGTGAGCTAGCTCACACTAACTCAGCTTAGAGGGAACATTAGGTCACACCAGCAGCTGCAAATAGAGGAGTGGGGAATCAAACCCAGTTCTCCCAGGTTAAAGTCTTAACCACTACACCAAACATAAGCAAGGCTTTGTGGATATTCAACAACTTGCTTTACAAAAGATAGAATTTGGTTGCGTTATCATCCTGACTTCTTCAGTTTAAACAAACCTCCCACGTTTCTAGTCCTGCAAAATGCAGGCCTGAATGTGAACGGGCAATAGTTGATAAAATTTCAGAAGTTCAGAGGAAAGTCAACCAGATTTCCAGAGAAAGAGGACAAAGCTTCCCTTTACAAACAGGCAAAGAGAAGAAATTGTGCAAAGTAAGTATTTATGTGCAAATGCATGTAACTTATATGCAAATGCATGTAATTTATGTAACAAATGCACGTCATTTATAAAACTGCAGAATCTCTGCTTTCCTTGGCTCAGAATTAAGAGGGCACTGGTGCAGAAATTCAACAGCTACTACCTGAACTTGGTGAGATCTTCACGTTCATGCTCCAAAATCCAGTCTTACTTACAGCATCTTTGCCTTCTGCAGTCACGCATGGATTTTCTTCCATTTCCAGCTTAATTTTCTTTGCCCTGGGCTCTAGACTTTAAATACAAACAGAACACAAGACCCTCAGACATGCTTTAGAGTAGAGAATCCCACTGCCATCTTTCTCTACTAGGCAAGACGCCCCTGACAACGTCTCAACCGGGGCCAGCCAGTACAGCAAATTAGAAGAGGAGGAGGAGAAGAGATTGGATTTATACCCCGCCCTTCACTACCCAAAGGTGTCCCAGAGCGACTTACAAACTCCTTTCCCCTCCCCTCCCCACAACAGACGCCCCATGAGGTAGGTGGGGCTGAGAGAGCTCTTGACAGAAACTGCTGTTTTTTTTAAGAACTTATCAGAGCTAAGGCTTGCCCAAGGTCATCCAGCCAGGTGCAAGTGGAGGAGTGTGGAATCAAACCCTGTTCTCCCAGAATAGAGTCCGTGCACTTAACCACGACACAAACTCACTGAATTTGGCCAAGAGAGCCCTGGAGAGCCCTGGATTCAAAACCTGGCCATTCCATAAAGCACATACTGCCAGTAGCTTTGTAAGGACAGAAAGGGGTCAGCTTGCAGATGCTCCAAGTTCACAGGTGACTAATTGCAAACCTGATCTCACACAGGTTCATCACAGGTGAAACTTGCTCTATCATAATATTCACCTCTTTCTGCATTATCTTTCCCCACCTCTGCTCCACCTTACTCTCAAGTAACATCCTGTGCTAATGGTCTCAGAAACGCCAAGCAGATCTGCTGCTGTAGGAACCTGAGACATCCAGAGGAAGCAGGGGCCAAGCCTCTCAAGACAAGTACGTTTTGTCCCCTCTGTGTGCAGGGAGAGTTTCTTTTCCCATGGGAGAGCAGTTAACACAAGAACATAAAAAAAGCCATGCTGGGTCTGGCAAGTGGGCCATCCAGTCCAACACTCTGTGTCACACAGTGGCCAAAACCCAGGTGCAATCAAGAGGTCCACCAGTGGGGCCAGGACATTAGAAGCCCTCCCACTGTTGCCCCCCCCCCCCAAGCACCAAGAAGACAGAGCATCACTGCCCCAGACATAAGGACATAAGAGAAGCCAATGCTGGATCAGGCCAATGGCCCATCCAGTCCAACACTCTGTGTCTCACAGAGACCAAAACCCAGGTACCAACAGAGGGTCCACCAGCAGGGCCTGAACTCCAGAAGCCCTCCCACTCCTGCCTCCCTAGCACCACAAATACAGAGCATCACTGCCCCAGACATAAGGACATAAGAGAAGCCATGTTGGATCACACCAATGGCCCATCCAGTCCAACACTCTGTGTCTCACAGAGACCAAAACCCAGGTACCAACAGAGGGTCCACCAGCAGGGCCTGAACTCCAGAAGCCCTCCCACTCCTGCCTCCCTAGCACCACAAATACAGAGCATCACTGCCCCAGACGTAAGGACATAAGAGAAGCCATGTTGGATCACACCAATGGCCCATCCAGTCCAACACTCTGTGTCTCACAGCGACCAAAACCCAGGTGCCAACAGAGGGTCCACCAGCAGGGCCTGAACTCCAGAAGCCCTCCCACTCTTGCCTCCCCAAGCATCAAGAAAACAGAGCATCACTGCCACAGACAGAGTGCTCCATCTGTATCTTCTAGCTAATAGCCACGGATGGACCTCTGTTCCATCTGTTTCTCCAATCCCCTCTTGAAGCTGTCTGTGCTTGAATTCCATCTGTGAATCACTCTTTGGGTGAAGAAGGATTTCCTCTGATCTGTTCTAACCTGACTGCTCATCAATTTCATTGAGTGCCCACAGAGTTTACTTCTTTCTCTACCTTCTTTATCCCGTGCACAACTTTGTAATTTAAATACATATCCTCCCACCCCAAGTTAAATTAGTACAATCCAGGAAAAGCTTTTCTGATCCGTTCCACTGAGCATATAAACTGAACCTTTCTGGGGCGGGGGTAATCAATATCCAGCCCTTCAAACCGTACACTAACATTTTTCAATTTGCCTTTTGTTCATTTCCTGCTCTGCAAACTCTAGGACTGACGCGTTGTGCATTTCTAATGGTCCCTCCTTTCCCTGGGAGTTCAGTTCATTTCTAGAGACCAACCTGACTATTGGTTTCCCTTGTTCTAAGCCAGGGTTGTGACCCACACATGGGCGGGTGGAGAGGCCAGGAGGGTGGAGGACAAAAATGAAATGGGGCAGCAGTGGGTGCTAGGTTCTAGGGTTCCAAACTCCACCCTGAGAAATACCTGGAGATTTAGGGATGCAGCCTCAAGAAGGTGGGATTTGAAGAGGGAAGGCACTTTAGCAAGGTATACTGCCATAGAGTCTACCCTTAGAGATGTAAAGTTTCCGGAAATTTTGAAGCTCGGAAAAAACCCGTTTTTTCCGGGGAAAAGCGGGAATTTTCGGAAAAATTGAAAAAAAAAATGCTACATTAGCATTTCTGTTTTCTTTTCCAGATTGAAAGTCATTCTGTTACTTTATGAACACAAAATATGACTATGGACATTTTTACTTGGCATGAAATTATCACAACTGGCATATTAAAAATATAGTGTATCCAAACAATTATTACAAACAGAATACCCACCCACATGCAAAAACAAAAACTGAAACCTTTTTCTTTTTATATATATATATATATAATTCAACATGTTAAAATAAAATGTTTCATAATCAATTTTTTCCCCTTTCCTTTTCTTTTTTCAATTTTCCCAATTTTTCGGGGAAAAACAAAAAAAGCCCAAATTTTTCCATTTTTTTCCCAGGTCACATCTCTATCCACCCTCCAAAGCAGCCATTTTTTCCGGGGGGGTTGATCTCTGTAGTCTGGAGATGAGTAGCAATTCCAGGAGATCTTCTGGCCCCACCTGGAGGTTGGCAACCAGATCTGGGGTGCTCAAAGGCAAGCTTGCGTCTGCCCTTACAGAAGGTGCCCATTAAATGCATCCCATTGTTCAGGAGTGCAATTCATTTATAAATAGAAAAAAGAAAAACAGAACGTAAACTGTTTAAGTTTCCCTACGTTTTGTACTGGGGAGGGGGAAAGTTGACACGGGGTTCCTTTGCAAGAGAGGCCCGAAAAGCACAGGCCGTTTACAAAGCACAACCCGCTTTCAAATCTCTGAGAAGCCCTATTCTAAAGGGAGGTCTTGCATTTGCTTCTGCGTCCCCCAGTCCTTTTTGTAACCTGAGAACCTGTTAAAGCCCCATCTCTAGCCCTGCTGGAGCTCCCTTCGTGACCCCATTAAAACTGAAAGAAACCAGAGGCAGAACTTCAGGGGATTCCCCACCCTATCCCAAAGCATTGCTTTTTCTAATTCTCCCATAATGCACCCTGGCAAGGATGCATTATGCAGCTCGACAGCTGCCTTTGTGGCAGCCACTGGACTCAAACTTGGTTCTCACATCTGTTGTTAACTCCTTTATTATCTGTATGCTGCTAACTTACTGATCTTTACATGTCTGTTGTATGCTGGGTTCGTTGCAGGAAGACTCAATGATTCAGCATAGTGATCGCAACGTTCCCTCTAAGCTGTGAAATCTTGTGAGCAAAAATTCTGCTTTGTGAGCTACTGGCATTAAAACTGTGAGCGAGCGGTTTGGCTACTGCACAAATCAGTCTGTTTTGGAGCCCTCCTTCCTGGGTTAAGACAAAAATGTTTGAGCTAGAGGCTAAAAAAACTCTGAGCTAGCTCACACTAACTCAGCTTAGAGGGAACACTGGTGATCAGCTCAGTTTATTAGCACACGTACGCACAACAACAACTGGCCCACGAGGTCCTGTATTTATCGGGTCCCCAACCCATTCCTAGTCCACTCTCCTCTTCCTACTGGTGGGTTTGAATTTCCCTCCGGGATCCTATTGGTGTTCCTAGGATCCTTGGTCCCTTTGTCATTCAGGACCAAGCTTGGACTAAGGTGCTGGCTTCCTCGTGACTCTCTGCGGACACAACAATGTCCTACTATATGTGTCATTCCAATCTTAGCTATATTCAGGGGTCATTTCCTGCGGGAGCGCACAGGAGCGGAGCTCTGGCAGTAAGGAGCCCAAGGGGCGGGCACATGCAACAAGCCGCGCCCCTTCTCCCAGCAGCCCCGGGCCACGAGGAGCAAGAAGCACCCAGGTAAGTAGCAGAGTCCCCCCCCCGGCCCGCCTTCAGGTACAAGCTCTCCCTCCTCTGTGAGGGCAGAACTGCATGTTCCCCCCCCAATAGCTAGCAATCCAAAACAGTCCAGTGGCACCTTCAAGACCAAGTTTTATTCAGGTACAAGCTCTCCCTCCTCTGTAAGGGCAGATCTGCGTGTCACCCCCCCACCATAGCTAGCAATCCAAAAAAGTCCAGTGGCGCCTTTAAGACCAGATTTTATTCAGGTACAAGCTCTCTCTCCTCTGGGAGGGCAGATCTGCGTGTGCTAGCAATCCAAAACAGTCCAGTGGCGCCTTTAAGACCAAGTTTTATTCAGGTACAAGCTCTCTCTCCTCTGTGAGGGCAGATCTGCGTGTCCCCCCCCCCAATAGCTAGCTATCCTAAACAGTCCGGTGGAGCCTGAGCGGTGGGTGTTGCCTTCTGACACACTTCCGGTGATGTCATGGGGTGTGACATATGCAAATAAGTTATGCTAATGAGTTATGCTAATGAGCTCCTGCACCTCTTTTTCTACGAAATGACCCTTGGCTATATTTATTGCTCAGTTACTTAGGCATCTTGACGCCAAATCAGCTCTCCCCCGGCACATGTAATCTTTGAGGAAATCTGTTTCAGTTGTATGTGAAGAAGTGTGCACACACGGAGTCTCTGTTCTCCCATGTACACAGGCTTGAGCTTGGTTTGCCTTGCGGGCACTGCTGGACTCTAGCTTCCATTAGTGGCTATTAGCCACAAGGTATAGGTAGAAACTCTCGGTCTGGGGCAAGTGATGCTCTGTATTCTTGGTGCTGGGGGAGGCAACAGTGTGGGGGGGGCTCCTGGTGTCCTGGCCCCACTGCTGGACCTCCTGACGGCACCTGGTATTTTTGGCCACTGTGTGACACAGAGTGTCGGACTGGATGGGCCACTGGCCTGACCCAACATTGGCGTCTCTTATGTTCTTATAGGAACTCTCAGTCTGGGGCAAGGGATGCTCTGTCTTCTTGGTGCTTGGGGGGGCAACAGTGGGAGGGCTTCTAATGTCCTGGCCCCACTGCTGGACCTCCTGACGGCACCTGGTATTTTTGGCCACTGTGTGACACAGAGTGTTGGACTGGATGGGCCATTGGTCTGATCTAACACTGGCTTCTCTTATGTTCTTATAGGAACTCTCAGTCTGGGGCAAGGGATGCTCTGTATTCTGGGTGCTGGGGGAGGCAACAGTGTGGGGGGGGCTCCTAGTGTCCTGGGCCCACTGCTGGACCTCTTGACGGCACTTGGTATCCTTGGCCACTGTGTGACACAGAGTGTCGGACTGGATGGGCCACCGGCCTGATCCAACATTGGCTTCTCCCATGTTCTTATAGGAACTCTCGGTCTGTGGCAAGGGATGCTCTGTATTCTGGGTGTTGGGGGGGGGGGGGCTTCGAATGTCCTGGCCCCACTGCTGGACCTCCTGATGGCCCCTGGTATTTTTGGCCACTGTGTGACAGAGTGTTGGGCTGGATGGGGCCCACTGGCCTGATCCAACATTGGCTTCTCTTATGTTCTTATGCTTTTGTTAAGTCTTGCTAATTTGCTGCCATACATTGATCTTACCCACCACCTGACCCAATTCCAGCTCTGCATATGCATCTTGGCTGTGAGTGGCCCCTCCTAACGGCTGCCCCCCCCTCTTCTTTCCTGTAAATAACCCTTGAGGAGATCGTATTCCATCTGTGAGAAGACGTGTGCTTTGCACACGAAAGCTTAAATCCAGAATAAAACTTGGTTGGTCTTAAAGGTGCCACTGGACTCAAACTTTGTTCTGCTGCTTCAGACCAACACGGTAACACCCCTGAATCCACCTGAAGAAGTGTGCGTGCACATGGAAACATAGTTCTGATAAGAGCTGTTCTTGAAAAAGAGCCGTTTCTGTCAGAGTCTCTCTCAGCCCCACCTACCTCACAGGGTGTCTGTTGTGGGGAGGGGAAGGGAAAGGAGTTTGTGAGCCGCTCTGAGACTCCTTTGGGTAGTGAAGGGCGGGGTATAAATCCCATCTCTTCTTCTTCTTCTTCTGGACTCAAACCTTATTCTGATGCTTCAGACCAATACGGCAACCAATGCTCCCTCTAAGCTGTGGAGTCTTGTGAGCAAAAATTCTACTTTGTGAGCTACTGGGATCAAAGTGGTGAGCGAGGGATTTGGCTCCTGCATAAACTAGTTTGCTCTGGAGCCCTCCTCCCTGAGCTGAGACAAAAAGGTGTGAGCCGGAGGCTAAAAAACTGAGCTAGCTAACACTAACTCATCTTAGAGGGAACACTGATGGCGACCTGCCAGAATTTTCCACTCTCTTTTGTTTTTCTTCACCCTTCCTTTGCTGTGTGCATCATCTACTCCCCCCCCCAAAAAAAATCAACACTGTATTTGAAGGGCCGTCATGTAGAAGATGGAGCAGATCTATTCTCTCTGGCTCCGGATTGCAAGACTAGATCTAACGGGTGGAAATTACAAGGGAGCCGATACTGGCTAAATATCAGACTTCCTGACTGTCAGAGTGGTTGAGCAGTGGAACAGTTTGCCTCGGGAGGTGGTGGATGCTCCCCCGCTGGACATTTTCAAGCGGAGGCTGGACGACCAGCTTTCGGGTATGTTGTAGGTACGTGGGGCTCTCTTTCGGCTAAGTGCCTGCAGAGTGCAGGGGGCTGGACTAGATGACCTGCAAGGTCCCTTCCAACTCTAACATTCTATGATTCTAATGCCTTATGAAAACTTGTGGGCATTGCATCACCCTATCTGGAAAACAACACACACAAGACCATGTTGGGGATGCTTCCCTTCCCCTCCACCCGCCCAAAGGAACCACCTGTCCTCCTTTTACCTCTGAGAAGGAACCTTGTCATGGCCATTGCAGTCGGAGTGGTCCATCGCATCTTTGAGGCCTCTGGAAGAGAAAAGGTCAAGGTGGCCTCGTCAAACAAGGGAATGGGTATGCTCTAGGTCAGGGGTGTCGGACTCATTTGTTAGGAAGGCCGGATCTGAGATAAATGCGACCTTGTGGGGTCGGGCCACGTGTGTCATACGATGCAACGCCAGGTAGAGGAGACAGAAACTTTATAATAGACACAAACACAAAAGGGTTTTTTTTTACTTAAAATTAAAAACATGCTAGTATATAGAGTAAGTTAGAGTTAGTAGATAGGATGAGTGGGAATAATAATAATGGAAAATAGACAACAGGAATGGAATAGTTAAAGACAATGGCATAGCAAGGTATATAATTGCTTTATCTAAATTTTTTAAAATAGTAATTACACTTTACCCTGTTTCTCCAGCACTTCACAGCCCCTGACCCCTCTGCTGTTGGCCTAGGTTTAAACAAGCCACATCGGGGGCAGTTTTGTGGGTCTGAAACACAGAGACTGAAGCGGCGTCTCACCTGGACGGGTTCTCCCTTTTGAGCGAAGGTGATCGGGATGGGCTGGACTCACTTGTATCCTGGAAGAGAAACCGGCACGGTGAGACCCAAGAAAGCTCACGGAAGGCTCGAAAAGGCTGAGTGTCCCTGTACACGGAAGCCCGTTTTACGGACTCTAAACAGAAATGGGATTGCACGGGTTTGCGTGCGAATCAGTCGCAGCTCTGACCGAGTCAGCACATTTTAATATATTTATCTATTTTATCCCATTTCTGGTCCACTCTTCTCACTGACACTCAAGCCAGATTACAAAATTACACTGAGAGGTCAGTTGAAACAGACTCCCAGGGAATGCCCCGTCCCACCAAGGGAAGCACACTGTCTTCTCCAGCGTCACCTTTAAACCAGGCAATCATTTCCTTTGAAGGAGACCACATGTACCGAACCACTTGCTTTTTAAAATGTAGGAGTACCCAGGGGTCATTTCCTGCGGGAGCGTACAGGAGCGGAGCTCCGGCAGTAAGGAGCTCAGGGGGTGGGCACATGCAACAAGCCCTGCCCCCCTCAGTTGGGCCACGAGGAGCAAGAAGCAGCGAGGTAAGTTGCAGAGCCCCCCCCCCCCCG
>NW_015173276.1:16795-28034 GCF_001447785.1 Gekko japonicus | reverse complement strand
AAAACAGTCCAGTGGCACCTTTAAGACCAAATTTTATTCAGGTGCAAGTTCTCCCTCCTCTGCGAGGACAGATATGCATGTCCGTCCCCCCCAGCTAGGAATCTAAAACAGTCCAGTGGCACCTTTAAGACCAAGTTTTATTCAGGTACAAGCTCTCCCTCCTCTGCGAGGCCAGATCTGCACGTCCCCCCCCCCAATAGCTAGGAATCCAAAACAGTCCAGTGGAGCTTGAGCGGTGGGTGTTGCCTTCTGACACACTTCCGGTGATGTCAGGGAGTGTGGCATATGCAAATAAGTTATGCTAATAAGTTATGCTAATGAGCTCCTGCACCTCTTTTTCTACAAAATGACCCCTGGGAGTACCTGTTCATTTACAAATGGACAAGAAGAGCAGACTCCTGGGTGAAAAAAGAGCCAGAAAACGCTTGGGAACCCCGTCTGGGTGCAAAGGCAGCATAGAAACGTTTAAACAAAATAGTAATATCCTTAAAAGATCGTAATATCATCCATGCCATGACCTGGACTACCCAGGCTGACCCGATCACATCAGATCTTTAAAACTAAGCAGGGTCGGCCTTGGTGAGTACTTAGATGGGAGACCACCAGGGAAGTTCCAGGGTTGCTACGCAGAAGCAGGCCATGGCAAACCCACCTCTGTGCACCAGGGATACCCAATGCGGCACCTGCCAATACCTTTCCTGGCATCTCCAAATATCTGAAGAAATGAGCGGGCACACAAAAGCTTATACCCGAAATTAAATTGTGTTGGTCTTAAAGGTGCCACTGGACTCTATTTTTTTTTTCTATTGCTTCAGACCGACATGGCCGACCACCTGAATCTATTTTTAGTACAGGACAGTCCTATTTCACAGAGCATCGCGGAGAGCTCTACAGCCTGTGGCCAAGGCAGAACAAGAGCTTCCTGATGCAGTTAACCGGATGTTTTGTTACTTTTTGTTATGCCAATAAATTTTGCAATATGGCAATAAATATACCAAACCACACACCCCGGTTGTCCAAACTCTGCATTCATCTGAAGTCGAAGTCCAGAGCGGATGCAGGAGTATGCCAAAATCACAGAATCATAAGAGTTGGAAGGGACCTCCAGGGTCATCTAGTCCAACCCCCTGCACAATGCAGAAAATTCACAAATATCCCACCCCAACTCCCAGTGACCCCCTGCTCTATGCCCAGAAGAGGACAACCCCCCCCCAAACCCTCCAGGATCCTTGGCCAAACTGGTCTGGAGAAAAATGGCTTCCTACGGTAGCACTCTGCCAAAAATAATGGCTGGTATCACCTCTTCATCTCACAACTCTCCCACCTAGTGTGACATAATCAAGGGTCATTTCCTGCAGGAGCGCTCAGGAGCGGAGCTTCGGCAGTAAAGAGCCCAGGGGGCGGGCACATGCAACAAGCCCCACCCCCTGCACCCAGCAGCCCTCAGTCAGAGCAAGAAGCAGCCAGGTAAGCTGCAGAGCTCCCCCTGGCCCCCAACAGTCCAGTGGCACCTTTAAGACCAAGTTTTATTCAAGTTTTATTTATCCTCTGCGAGGACAGATCTGCACATCCCCCCCCCAATAGCTAGCAATCCCAAACAGTCCAGTGGAGCCTTCCGGTGATGCCAGGGGGTGTGGCATATGCAAATAAGTTATGCTAATGAGTTATGCTAATGAGCTCCTGCACCTCTTTTTCTACTAAATGACCCCTGGACATAATATTTTACGGGAGAGATAATGGAAAGCGTGGATGCAGGATTCTATCCAGGTGGTAAGCAAGAAGAAAACCCTGCTTCCACATGTCAATATTCCAGCTCATGAGATTCAAGGCTTTGGAGTAAACATATCGGGCTAAGAACAGGAGCTCCCCACCATTTTGAGCCTATGGACACCTTTGGAATTCTGACACGGTGTGGTGGGCGCAACCACAAAACGGCTGCCACGACAACACTCAAGGTCCAGCAGGGCCCCGACTGTGCATTTGTGTAATGTCCAATTCTTACTCACGGGAGACACAAACTCATGTACAAAATGTCCAGTACATGGCCACAGTAGTTAACTAGTTTTTTTCAGCATGACAATCACTCTCTGACCTTCTCCTTTTCTACCCGACTCCTTTCCCAAAGCCGCAGCTCCAGTTGCGGGGGACGTACCTCAGGCCGTTGGGGGCTTCCTTTCCTCAATGCGTCGGATGCGTCTTCTGCCTTCTGGTGTGTAACTTTGCCCCTCTTGGTCTCCTCTGGCTTGAGAGAGCTTCTTAGCAAAAGAAGTAAAGAGAGAGATTGGATTCTGGATCGTCAGCCTGATGCCAACAACTAATACACACAAAGCCGCCTGATATTGAATCAGACCACTGGCCCATCAAGGTCGGTATTGCCCACTCAGACTGGCAGCCGCTCTCTAGGGTCAATACGTAACACAATCAAAGGTCTTACACATCACCTATCGCCTGGTAGTTTTTAACGAAAGAGGCTGAGAATTGAAGAACCCGAAAAGGAAGAGGAGGTTGGATTTATACCCCGCCCTTTACTACCCAAAGGAGTCTCAGAGCATCTTACAATCCCTTTCCCTCCCCACCACAGACACCCTGTGAGGTCGGTGGGGCTGAGAGAGCTCTTTCGAGAACTGCTCGTGAGAGAACAGCTCTGAGAGAACTTGTAACTGACCCAAGGTCACACTAGCAGCTGCATGTGGAGGCGTGGGGACTCAACCCCGGGTTCTCCCAGATTAGAGTCCGTGCTCCTAACCACTACACCAGCCTACAGCAGATATCTGGGGGAGGGGTATTTCCTGACCACATGAACATATGAGGGTGCCTTAGACTGAATCAGACCATCAAAGTCATTCTTGTCTAGTTTGGTGTAGCCAGTTTGGTGTCGTAGTTAAGAGCAGTGGACTCTAATCTGGGAGAACCAATCTGGAGAACCTTCTCCACATGCAGCTGCTGGTGTGACCTTGGGTCAGTCACAAGTTCTTTCAGAGCTGCTCCTGAAAGAGCCGTTTCTCTCAGAGCTCTCTCAGCCCCACCTCCCTCACGGGGTGTCTGTTGTGGGGAGGGGAAGGGAAAGGAGACTGTAAACCGCTCTGAGACGCCGAGTGAAGGGCGGGGGATAAATCCAATCTCTTCTTCTTCTACTACTCAGACTGGCAGCAGCTCTCCAGTTATCAGGCAGAGAGGTCTTTCACATCACCTCAGTGTTCCCTCTAAGCTGAGTTAGTGTGAGCTAGCTCACAGTTGTTTAGCCTCCGGCTCACACCCTTTTGTCTTAGCTCAGGAAGGAGGACTCCGGAGCAATCTCTTGCTCACAGATTTAATGCCAGTAGCTCATGAAGTAGAATTTTTGCTCACAAGACTCCACAGCTTAGAGCAGTGGTGGTGAACCTATGGCACGGGTGCCAGAGGTGGCACTCAGAGCCCTCTCTGTGGGCACACGTGCCATCGCCCCAACCAGGCCCAGACCATCATTAAAGTGTCGAATTCTCTGCCAAATAACTTTAAGTAAAGGAAAGCATTTGGGATTGCTTTCCTTACTTTCTTTGGATCATCTTAAGTTAATGTATGAGTTGTTTTTTCCTAAAGTAAAACCTCAGTATCCAGGTTAAATTGCCGTGTTGGCACTTTGCGATAAATAAATGGGTTTTGGGTCGCAGTTTGGGCACTCGGTCTCTAAAAGGTTCGCCATCACTGGCTTAGAGGAAGCACCTCCTACCTAATCCCTTTAACTGGAGATGCCGGGGATTGAACCAGCAAACTTATGCGTGCAAAACAAAGGCTCATCCACTGAGCTACTGCCCCATTCATCTCATCCCTCATCTTGCAGTCCTGTGAGCCGCTGGAAGACACCGAGGTAGACTGTGTCCACAGGCCTGGTGACTTCACATGGAAGGGAGACCCGGTAACGGTAGTTCACTCTGCCTCCGGGGCAAACCTTGTCTGGTGTTGCCAGTCTTCGCACTGAAGACCTGCAGGAGTCCTAGGTGAGCAGTTTCATTAAAACACCCCTGGGCTGGGAAACACTGCAGCCGCCTGCGCATTCCTGAGAAAGTGCAAAGCAAGGTGAACGGGCCTCGACACTTTCTCCCACGGTGGGGAAATGGTTACGTGGCTCCAGATTACATCACACGCACCCAGCGTTGCCTTAAGGGCCCGGCATCAAAGGCAGTCAAAACACCTGGTTTTGCAGAAGAGCCAAGATCAAAATGACAAAAAAGGAGGAAAAGAACGTTTCCTGGTGTATGGGGCAAAGCTGGGAATCTAAGGTCAGAGTCTAGACGCAGTTCATCTACTGCCCACTATTCTGGCATCAACTGTAGTCTTTCACTATTGATTGGCTGTATGGAGAAGGGAGATGTAGAACAATTTCTTTCCAATTCAGTGGAACATAAGAACATCAGAAGAGCCCTGCTGGATCAGACCAGTGAGGGTCCATCTAGTCCAGCATCCTGTCTCACAGGGGCCAACCAGTTCCTCTGGAGGGCCAGCCACAGGGCAGAGAGGCCGAGGCCTTCCCCTGAGAAGAACACCAGAAGAGCCCTGCTGGAACAGACCAGTGAGGGTCCATCTAGTCCAGCCTCCTGTCTCACACAGGGGCCAACCAGTTCCTCTGGAGGCACCAACAACAGGCACAGAGGCTGAGGTCTTCCCCTGATGTTGCCCCCTGGTACTGATACTTCAAGGTTGACTTCCTCTGAACATGGAGGTTCCCATCAGTCACCATGGCTAGCAGCCACCGATAGACTTCTCCTCCATGAATCTGTCTAATCTCCTTTTAAAGTTGTCTACGCCTGTGACCATACATCCCCTGGCAGTGAATTCCACATTTGAATTACGTGTAAATAAGTATTTTCTTTTGTCTGTCATGAATCTACTGTCCATCAGCTTCATGGATGCCTGAGCATTTTTCTCCTGGGGAATTGATCTCTGATGCCTGGAGATCAGAAGAAGGAGGAGGAGGAGGAGAAGAAGAAGAAGAGGAGGATGGAAGAGGAGGAGGAGAAGAGGAGGAGGAGGAGGAGATTGGATTTATACCCCGCCCTTCACTACCCAAAGGAGTCTCAGAGTGTCTTACAATCTCTTTTCCTTCTCTTTTCCTCAGAGTGTCTTACAATCTCTTTTCCTTCTCTTTTCCTCAGAGTGTCTTACAATCTCTTCCTTCTCTTTTCCTCAGAGTGTCTTACAATCTCTTCCTCCTCTTTTCCTCAGAGTGTCTTACAATCTCTTCCTTCTCTTTTCCTCAGAGTGTCTTACAATCTCTTTTCCTTTCCTGACAGTATGAGACACACTAGAGAGTTTGTCAAATTGATTAATATTGTATTTCAACGCTACCCACTTTGATAAAGTTGTACATGAAACAAGATCTAAAAGGCATGGCTCGCTGGTGTTGATGGCGTTTGAATTGCTTCCAGTAAACTGAATTTTGGAAAAAGAAATTTCTAGTCTTTGGAGACTTTTTTTTGGCATAATACATCACGGTTGTTTGCTTCTTCTCTACCACCTGGAGGTTGGCAACACTGCTGCAAACTGGGCCTAGCAACTGAGTGCTTCCACTATGCCAAGAGTAAGACACCTTTATTTGAAAATGTATATGCCATCTCTCCAGAGACCCGGCTCACCAAGTTAAAAAAAAACAACACTATAAAAACCATTAAAAAGCAACATTAAAACGAACAATAAAACAAGCTAGGGGCATAAAAAGTGCAAAACAACGATCAGCAGCCTCTAATGAGACCCACAAAACAGTCCCCAGCTGGAAGCTGGACCATGAAAATGGTTTTAAAAGTTGGAAGCCCCAAGTAAAATCCTGGGTGAAAAGAAATTTTTTGCCCTGGTGCCCGACGGACAGGTACGCTAAGTGCCAGGCGAGTCTCACGGGGGAAGCACAAGGATCAGACCTGGGCCCGAGTGAGGGAAGAGCCCCGAAGGAGGGCCAAAGAAAACTGTATTAAAGGAAACAAAGAGAAGTTACCTGGAAATGGTGTTCTCTTGCAACGGCTTCTCCTTTGCCTCTCTCACCCTTGGCCGGTTTGGTCTTTCAGATGCCCTTGACACAGTCCGGTCCTTCCTACTCCTTTAAAAAGTTCAGAGCAGAAAGATTAAGACACTTTTCAAGAAGACAACTTTATTTTATTTATTTATTTAAATTTATAACCTGCCCTCCCTGCGAACGGGCTCAGGGCGGCGTACAGATGGGGCCAATGCCCAATACATAAAACATCTTTCAAGAAGAGGCTGGAAAAATATTTGTCAGAGATGCTTTAGGCTGGTCCTGCATTGAGCAGGGGGTTGGACTAGATCGCGGGTGTCAAACTCATTTGTTATGAGGGCCGGATAACTGACATAAATGAGACCTCGTTGGGCCGAGCCCACGTGTGTCATAAAACGCAATGCCAGGTAGCGAAGATATAAACTTTATAAAGGACACAAACACAAAGGGTTGGTTTTTTTTGACTTAAAATAAAAAAACATGCTTAAAACATTAGCACTCTCTGCAGTATTTTGTTCATTTAACAGTGTCTGATCACTGACACCCCTTGCTCTGAATTATTGCATAAAAATATCTGTGCTGTTGCAACCCTGAGTATGCTGTTCAGGTGTGTGTCTGTAAGCTGCAAGCCTACGATGACGACGCAGCAGCAGCAGAAGACAGCCAGCTCCATTGAGGGTCTGATAAAAGCCCTCCGGGGGCCTAATCCGGCCCCCCGGGCCGCATGTTTGACACCCCTGGACTAGATGGTCTGTATGGCCCCTTCCAACTCTATGATTCTATGATTCTCTGGGACAGGATTTGGAGAACAGAAGGGACAGATAAATAAATAACACAGACAACCTTGCGGCCACCAGCAGTACCAGCTCACATGTTCCCAGATAACTTTTCTGGGTATCCTCAAGCCACTCTGGCCTCCCGTGTGGAGGAGGAGGAGGAGGAGATTGGATTTATACCCCGCCCTTCCCTCGGAGTCTCAGAGTCCACTCCAGCGACCGTTTGCAAGTGGGTTTTGCCGTTTCACGCAGTAAAAACAAAGTTGCAAAGAGGATCCGAAGTACGTTAATTAGGGTGTGAGAAAGCACCTAGACTGACTGGCCTGAGGTTCCACAGGGAGGTTCTATGCAGCGGGAGGTGGATTCGAACCCGGGTCTCCCAGTTCCTAGTGCAACACTCTAACTGCTACCCCTGGCTCCCTAGCCCTCTACCCCCTGCATTTCTAGCCTGTTCTTCCACACAGACAAGCTCATGCGGTTCTCCCTTCCTCATTTTGCCCTTTCAACAACCGTGTGAGGTGAGTGATTAGCCCAGGATCACTCAGTGAGTCGGGATTCGAACCCAGGTCGCGTAAATCCTAGCCCAACAGTCTATCCTTGACGCCACTGCCTCTCCATCTTCATGGATCAGGCCTCAATAGGACCAGCATGAGAAATGCCCTGTGCGGGGGTCAGTACTCAAGCCTTTTAGTCGTGCCTGCCTGTGCGTGCGGCTTCCAACCTGTAATTTTTGGGACCCCTTGAGGGTTGCTTGGGAAGGGTATCTGGAGTTCTTCTAGAAGGCGCTCTGGCACAGAAAGCTCACCAGGGGGAGAGTTTGCCTGCTATTACCAGCATCCCACCCCCTGGTTTTACCACTGGAGTGGGGATACAGTCTAAGGAACACCTCTCATTTGGTGATATTTCGGTCCAACTGACTACACTGAAGCCTGTGTCAACACATGGAACTGCCTGATGTTGACTCAGACCCTTGGTCCATCCTCCAGACCGGCAGCAGCTCTCCAGGGTCTCACAGCGTGGCATAGTGGTTAAGAGCGACGGACTCCAATCTGGAGAACTGGGTTTGATTCCACACTCCTCCACTTGAAACCAGCTAGGTGACCTTGGGTCAGTCACGGGGCTTTCAGAGCTCTCTCGCCCCCCAAAATAAGTCTAGCTCGCCACCTACTGGCGCATAATGCAAAACGAGTAAGAACTTCAGGCTGCCAGGCAATCTTTGGATCTCCTGGCTATATTACACACAGTGCCATATGATAATAATAATAATTATTATTATGTATTTCAGGGTCTCAGGAAGAAGTCTTACACATCACCTATGACCTGATCCCTTTAATTGGAGATGCCAGGGATTGAACCTGGGACCTTCCGCTTTCAAAGCAGAGGCTCTGATACAGAGCCACAGCCCCTCACCATACCACTGGACCACCAAGGTCAGTATTGTGTACTCAGACTGGCAGTAGCTCTCCAGGGTCTCCGGCTGAGGTCTTCCACATCACCTCCTACCTAATCCTTTTAACTGGAGATGCCAGGGATCGAACCTGGGGCCTTCTGCATGCCAAGCGGAAGGCTCTGCTACTGAGCTGCAACCCCCCCCCCAAAAAGACATTCCCATTCTCTTTTGTACACATGAAGCTCCTTTATACTGGAATCAGACCACTGATCCACCAACCTCAGCATTGTCTACTCTGATTGGCTCTCCAGGGTCTCAGGAAGAGGTCTTTCCCACCCCCTGCTAACCTCGTCCTTTCAAGTAGAGGTGCCGTGGATTCAACCTGGGACCTTCCGCATGCCACGCAGATGCTCTACCACTGAAACCCTCCCCAGTGCAACCTGAGACCGCAACCTAGAATGTGCCCCACAATCCTTTGCTCCGCACTGTGAACAGGATTTGCTGTTTGTAACAGAACCTCTGGCATACAAAGCACATGGGCGCCTTTTAACTCTAGCAGCAACCTTGAACAAAGAATGCCTACCAGAGAGGGCAGCAGAGATGCGAGGGACTGAATCACACAAGAAGCTGCCTTATACTGAATCAAACCCTTGGCCCGTCAAGGTCAGTTTTGCCCACTCAGGCTGGCAGCAGCTGTCCAGGGTCTCAGGGAGAGGTCTTTCACATCATCGACTGCCTGGTCCCTTTAACCGGAGATGCCGGGGATCGAACCTGGGACCTTCTGCATGCCACTGAGCCATGGCCCCTCCTCACGCTCCACCTTGTGCATCCAGTCTCCTCTTTGCCCCTTCTTGACCCAAGCTCAGGGCGGACACATTCCAGCCCGTGCACCTTCCTCCGCTGTGCTCCCCTGAGCCCACCCAGACTGCCCAAAGACCAGCAGGCCACCAATGCCCCGAGCCCCACGTCTCACCGGAAGCCATCGTCCATCCTCCGAAACGAAGGCTCCCGCCACTCAGGTTCAACGGTGCCCCTCGTCGATCGCACGCCCAGATCGTCCCAATCAGTCATTTTGCAAGCTAACTTCTGCAAGAAACAAAAAATGGACAATGCATTAATAAAAATCCGTTGTCTGCTCCTCCCCCTGCCCCTACGAACGGCTTGATCCGGTCACATTCCGAGAGCGGTGCCCACTCGTGTTGGGAAATATTTACGTTTTACGAGCAATCTTGAAAATTCTGGTTTTCCTTCCTGCCCCTCCCCCCTCCGAGATGTTACTGCCTTTTCTAGAGCTACGCACGGTGATTGGTTCATAACTGCCTCCTAGGGGGAAGCACTGTGACATCCGCAATTAGCTCAACCAATCACCTTTGCTGTCCTTGTTAAGTCACTATGATGTAAGGTAAGCCACGGTTTAGAACTGCCAACCTCCAGGTGGGGGCGGAGGATCCCGGAATTACAACATCTCCAGACCAATGTTCCCTCTAAGCTGAGTTAGTGTGAGCTAGCTCACAGTTTTTAAGCCTCCGGCTCACACATTTTTGTCTCAGCTCAGGAAGGAGGGCTCCAGAGAAAACTAATTTATGCAGAAGCCTAATTGCTCGCTCACAACTTTAATGCCAGTAGCTCACAAAGTAGATTTTTTGCTCACAGGACTCCATAGCTTAGAGGGAGCATTGCTCCAGACTACAGGGGTCGGTTCCCCTGGAGAAAATGGATGCTTTGGTTGGTGGACTCCAGAGCGTTATTAGTTATTTATTACTGACAGCATTTGTAGTCGTCTTTCTCATCTGGACTCAGGGTGGATTGTACAGAGTGGCTCAATACAGCCACCAGCATGGGACATCCAGTAAACAATGCAATAGGATTAGCGTTGCAGAACCAACCGGAAGTCTAAAAAGAGAACTGAAGCAAAGCACAAATGTTAACACGCCACACTGAATGTTACAAAAATTACACAGCACGATCCTACTTTCAGTAAGCCAAATGCAGCAGGACAGACTACAGTCCCTGATAATTCATCTAAGTAACTTTGTGGATCATTTAGTACAGCGCAACAGTATTGCCTGCACAGAAAAGCTCTCTTGGAAAATTCAGTTTTGAATAGTTTGCGGAAAGCCAGGGGCAAGTTCACCATGGCTACCTGTTATGTATTGGGACTGAAACATTCCAGAACTGTTCTAACCGAGACGGGCTGAGCTTGAAGCCCAAGAACAATAGCCCACGAGGACTCTGGAAGCAACCAGTCAAGAAGTAATGTTATGTAAATAGCCTATCGTTGGGAGTGGGGTGTGTTTGGGTGTGGTTTTTGCACGCTATTTAACTGGGCTGCTGCCCTGAGGTTTTCAGTCTTGTTCTTGCTGAAATCACTAATAAAGTAGAGCTGATTACTAGACTTGGCGTCTGGTCATCCACAGAACCCACTATTTAACACTACCCAATGGGGCAACTTGCACCTCCAGGACCGCTGCAATCATTTCTCTCTCCCTCTCAAGCAAGTATAATAATAATTAAAAAAAACCACTTGTCTGCTCTCCTATGGTGAGTAAAAATCACCTCCCAGGCCGGTAAGATTTCCAAAAGACGGCTCCTGTCAGTCCACGAACAACTGAAACAGAAATGAAGGGCCTTCTAAGATATGCTGCTTTATTGATTTATTTGGGCAATCACGTTTCCCTACTTTCTGTTGGGAAGACCACCTGAGTCAGCTTCCGGTCAAAAAACAAAAAAACCCAAAATGAAACATGTGATTAATGATAAACGTAGGATTAGTAATTTCCCCGGAGATTGGTCTCTGTGATTCTTAACTTTTAACCCACTAAGCAACATCAGCAACCTCTAAGCCAACAGGAAAAATCAGAACAAAAACAAAATTCCAAGCCTCTCAGGCATGTATTTCAGGACAGACTTCTGCCTCACTAGGGTCCCCAAACCACCGTAAGGTTGAGAAATATCTGGAGATTTGGGGGGAGTGGAACCTGAGGAGGGGAGGGGCTTCAATAAGAACACCAGAAGAGCCCTGCTGGATCAGACCAGTGAGAGTCCACCTAGTCCAGCCTCCTGTCTCACACAGTGGCCAGCGCGTTGCTC
>NW_015173276.1:12193-16603 GCF_001447785.1 Gekko japonicus | reverse complement strand
TGAGGGTCCATCTAGTCCAGCATCCTGCCTCACACTGGGGCCAACCAGTTCCTCTGGAGGGCCAGCAACAGGGCACAGAGGCCAAGGCCTTCCCCTGCTAAGAACATCAGAAGAGCCCTGCTGGATCCGACCAGTGTCTCACTCCAGTTGTATTGTAGTATCACAGTCCAACTTTACATGCATTCATCATGGAGTGGACTCATATATCATTTCTCTCTCCCTCTCAAGCAAGTAAAATAATTATTTTAAAAAACCACTTGTCTGCTCGCCTATGGCGAGTAAAAATCACCTCCCAGGCCGCTAAGATTTCCAAAAGACGGCTCTGTCAGTCCACGAACAACTGAAACAGAAATGAAGGGCCTTCTAAGATATGCTGCTTTATTGATTTATTTGGGCAATCACGTTTCCCTACTTTCTGTTGGGAAGACCACCTGAGTCAGCTTCCGGTCAAAAAACCAAAAAAACCAAAATGAAACATGTGATTAATGATAAACGTAGGATTAGTAATTTCCCCGGAGATTGGTCTCTGTGATTCTTAACTTTTAACCCACTAAGCAACATCAGCAACCTCTAAGCCAACAGGAAAAATCAGAACAAAAACAAAATTCCAAGCCTCCCAGGCATGTATTTCAGGACAGACTTCTGCCTCACTAGGGTCCCCAAACCACCGTAAGGTTGAGAAATATCTGGAGATTTGGGGGGTGGAACCTGAGGGCATTCAATAAGAACACCAGAAGAGCCCTGCTGGAAAAGACAAGTGAGGGTCCACCTAGTCCAGCATCCTGCCTCACACAGGGGCCAACCAGTTCCTCTGGAGGGCCAAGAACAGGGCAGAGAGGCCGAGGCCTTCCCCTGATAAGAACAGCAGAAGAGCCCTGCTGGATCAGAGCAGTGGTTCAACTAGTCCAGCATCCTGTCTCACTCAGTGGCCAACCAGTTCCTCTGCAGGGCTAACAACAGGATTTACAGGCCTTCCCCTGATAAGAACCTCAGAAGAGCCCTGCTGGATCAGACCAGTGAGGGTCCATCCAGTCCAGCATCCCGTCTCACACAGGAGCCAACCAGTTCCTCTGGAGAGCCAGCAACAGGGCAGAGAGGCCGAGGCCTTCCCCTGCTAAGAACATCAGAAGAGCCTTGCTGGATCAGACCAGTGTCTCACTCCAGTTGTATTGTAGTATCACAGTCCAACTTTACATGCATTCATCATGGAGTGGACTCATATAGTTCCTGAATAATCCAAACATTCTTGAATTCCATAAGCCATAGAGACGCATAGTCCGGATGCAGGCTGCTGCGCTTCGAAGAATTCTTTTTCAAGTTGGACTGTGATATTACAATCCAACTGGAGTGAGACACACTGAAATTTTGGGGACTTTATTTTTCTGTATCTATCTTTCTGTATATTTGTTGTTTCTTGCAAGAACACCTTGGCTTTATATAGTTATATTTCTGAATTACTAAACTTGGCATTAAATATTATTTTTGTATATTTTTTGTTTCTCTTTAGCCAGTGTTTTTTTTGTGCTTTGTGACACTTAACTACTGCAGCACACTGGCTTATTGTTGTGAGAGGAGAGGAGAATGGTGTTCTAAGTGATTCTGCATCACAACTGGAGAATCTAGTCCAGATAAACAAATGCAAATGCATGCACCAAGCACTACTTCTTTTCCACGCAGTTAAGCGTCACCTGGGAGATAGGAAGTGGATTTTTAAAGTGGATGCACATTTTAATCAATGCTGAATATTCCATTCGAATGACTGGTGCAGGAAATGGAAAACGCAGACTTAAGCACTGCATGCGGGAAACCCTAAAGGGATAATAAAAGCAAAGGCATATCTAGTTTTTTCATAACATGACATCTGCTTGTAGAAACTACCCCCACGGAAGGCTTGGGAAACCTCGGGGCAAAAGAACAGCCTACTTCTGTCTGCCAGATGTGTATGGCACCGGAGACGTCAGGAACAATAAGCTAAGCGTCTTTGGGGAAGAGAGAAGAGGTGCTGTTGATGTTTGCCACGGACATGATCATAGAACTGTAGAGTTGGAAGGGACTTCCAGGGTCATCCAATCCAACCTCTGTAGAAATTCACAAATACCAAATACCTCCCACACCCCAGTGACCCCTGTTCCATGCCCAGAAAATGACACAAAACTTCAAGATCCCTGGTCAAACTGGCCTAGAGAAAAATTGCTTCCTAACCCCGAAGTGGTGATCACCATTTCCCTGGGCGTGTAAGAAAGCGCCACAAGAACTACACCAAACTGGCATGGTGCTCCAGACAGTGTGAAAATTTTATTTACAATGATCCATTTTCACACATCGCACAAAAATGTGCACTGCAAGGAGCAGCCCCTCCTTACCAAAGGCCCACCACCAAGCAAGTCACTCTAAAACATGGGTGCTGGTGTCCGCTGTCCTATCCCATAAAATATAGTTCATCCACCCCCAAAATCTCCCTTTTCCAAAATAATCTAGCTGCTTTCTTGCAAGTTTTTTTGACCCATCGTACAGAGATACCCATTTTAGACATAATATCCACCGAGTATGAAGAGAAATAAAGGGGCAAAGGATTCTCTTCTCCCCCTGTTGGAATTGCAAGTTGCTTACACTTCAGCCATTACAGAGTTAAATGTTGTTTGTTAGGAAACAGGATGGTAAGTTACATAATGTATTCAACAGCTGGAAAGTTTGTGGGAGTTGTTTATCCTAATGAAGTGACCTGTAACCTTTGTATTGGTCAACTAACATCTTGTTTGTAGAAATGCTTTGGTCTAGCATTAATGTATTCACAAGGTTTATGGCCCTTTGTGTGAACCAAAGCGGTAGTTCTCTTCTAGAAGCCAAGAGAGATAGAAAGATGTAGCTGTTAGCATATATTACTGAGAGTAACTATAAGTATGTAACCTTTTATTTTATTTCTTTTATCCAAAGTACCATACCCATGTTTTATTTTGTTTTTATAGTAAAGATATTTTTCTTTTACTAAGTGTGGCTCTCTGTTTGCAATACAACCATCGACCTTGAATTAGGAATCCAAACACTCCCCCAACCCCATATATTTTTAGAAGGAGGAGGAGGAGATTGGATTTATATCCCACCTTTCACTCAGAATCTCAGAGCAGTTTACAAACTCCTTTCCCTTCCCCTAACAGACATCCTGTGAGGTAGGTGAGGCTGAGAGAGCTCTCTCGAGAACTGTCCTTGAGAGAACAGCTCTAAAAGAGCTTGTGACTGACCCAAGGTCACACTAGTAGCTGTAAGTGGAGGAGTGGGGACTCAAACCCGGTTCTCCCAGATTAGAGTCCACACACTTAACCACTACACCAAACCTTTTGGTTCAAGCGGGCTTACAATAGTAATGATGCAAGCCACCTTGGGTCTCTAGTTTGGTGTAGTGGTGAAGTGCGTAGATTCTAATCTGGGGGAACCGGGTTTGATTCCCCACTCCTCCACTTGCACCTGGCTGGATGACCTTGGGCAAGCCGTAGTTCTGATAAGAGCTGTTCTTGAAAAAGAACAGTTTCTGTCAGAGCTCTCTCAGCCCCACCTACCTCACAGGGTGTCTGTTGTGGGGACAGGAAGGGAAAGGAGTTTGTAAGCCGCTCTGAGACTCCCTTGGGTAGTGAAGGGTGGGGTATAAATCCAATCTCCTCTTCCTCCTCCTCCTCCATTAGGGCAAAAGGCCACAACAACTGTGCTTGTGTCAGCAGGTGCCAACCTGGAAATGGGCAAAATCAACAATTGCCCATACACGTGCCCTTTCTCCATCCTGCCCCCCACTTTACAGGACGGCCTGCTCGAGGAGTTCAGGAAAACTCCCCCTCTCCTGGCTTTTTGCAAACCCTGCAAAACTGAACTATTCAAGAGGGCTTTTCTGCACAGGTGGTTAACAAGGTCACCCTGCGCAAGATGGTTTTACAAACACACTTGGACGAATGATTACAGGCTGCGGTCGATACTGCTGCGTTTATCTTGTTGTAAGTAGGATCCAAGTTATGTCATTTCTGTACCACTTAATGGGTCACGGGAATACATAAGCTAGGCTTCAGTTCTGTCTAGTGGTTCCAGACTTCGACATCTTAATGCACTCATTATTATTTATTATTTATTTATTACTTTTGATTTATAACCTGCCTTTCCTGCACAGGCAGGCTCCAGGCGGCATACAACAGGTTAAAATATAATAAAACACAGATGCAGAAGTGCAATACTATAAAATTCACGTAACAAAGTGCAATTAAGCGCAGATGGTGATTGCTGTATGGTGGTCCAATATAGCTAAACCAGTATCCATAGTTGTTCTCAGTGCCAATATCATAAGGGCCGTAGCAGTTCAATTTTTAATAGATCATTCCTCAGCGGCGGCTCCTAATCGAAGGACTGGTGAAGAGCTCCGTTTTACGGGCC
>NW_015173276.1:5518-12180 GCF_001447785.1 Gekko japonicus | reverse complement strand
CCACAGGGCCCTGATGTCTTCCGGGAGCTTGTTCCACCAGTGTGGAGCCGCCACTGAGAAGGCCCTGGGGGTCTGGTAGTGGCCAATCTGGGGTCTTTCGGACGAAGGAGAGTCAGGCAATTGTTACTGTTATGGAATGTCCCATTTTGTTGACTGTACTGACGCACTCTGTGCAATCCGCCTTAAATCCCAGTGAGAAAGGGAGACTATATTTATTTATTATATTTATACCCCGCCCATCCCGCGAGCAGGCTCATATGTAATATGTAATGACAAGTAAATTACTTAAATGAATGATAACGAAAGCCATGCTGGATGAGGGACCCAGCGGCCCATCCAGTCCAACACTCTGTGTCACACACTGGCCAAAACCCAGGTGCCATCAGGTGGTCCACGAACAGGGCCAAAATTCCAGAAGCCCTCCCACTGTTGCGCCCCCAAGCACCAAGAGTACAGAGCATCACTACCCCTGACAGTGTGTTTCATCTGTACCTTGTGGCTAGTAGCCACTGCTCCCTCTTAAGCTGTCGAGACTTGTGATGAGCAAAAATTCTACTTTGTGAGTTACTGGCATTGAAGTTGTGAGCGAGCGATTTGGCTCCTGCATAAACTAGTTTGCTCTGGAGCTATCCTTCCTGAGCGAAGGCAAACGTGTGCGCGCCGGAGGCTAAAAAACTGTGAGCTAGCTCACACACTAACTCAGCTTAGAGGGAACACTGGTACCGCTCCATATGTTTCTCCAATCCCCTCTTGAAGCTAAAGCTTGAGGCCACCACCACTTCCTGCAGCAGTGAACCCCACGTGTTAAGCAAATAAAATATACTCTGAAAAGCAAAAAAGAACGTCATACTTCTGCAAGCAATTGATCACTAGGACCAGACTCATTCGACACACCCCTGCAATCTAAAGTTTCTGAACTGTGATAATTGTTACTAGCCAGCAGTAATTGCTACTAACTAGAATGTCTAAAAAGAGGATATCTGGAAACCCTATAAAATAGCAAAGCCCCCAACACACACCCCCGTTCTACTTTTCCTCCTCCCCAACCCCTTTGCAACCTGTTCTGTTGCTGACACGGCAGCTTCATTCACCTGCCCGGCACCCGCCGCCCCGGGGCCTGAGGTTTGGCACAGAAATGTCGACAAGAGACGCCCGCCCCGAGACCAGCCGCTCCTTCGCCTCCTCCCTAGGGCGCGGCCCCCTTCCCAGCCCTCCGTTTGAAGGTCCCGCTGGCCTCTGATTGGGGGAAAGGAGCAAACCAATGAGCACGGGGAGGGGAGTCCCGCAAGCCGAAACGGAAGGCTGATTTGCAAGACTGGAGAAAATGTGACTTCAGTTTTAAAATGATTCAAAGCAGACATTGGATTCGGTGTTGGTCTGAAGCAACAGAACCAAGTTCGAGTGGAGTCTTGGCACCTTTAAGACCAACCAAGTTGAATTCTGGGTATAAGCTTCGGCGTGCACGCACACTTCTTCAGATACATGCATGCATGCAGGCGAAAGCGTATACCTACAGTTAAACTTTGTTGGTCTTAAAGGTGCCACTGGACTGCGCAGCGTCCTCTCGTTGGAGTTGATCTGCGGCAGCAGAGTTGGTTGCAGAAATCACATACGGAATTTTGTTTTCTTGGCGGCCTTATTTTAAGGGAAGACATGGATATATTTATTATAAATGTGTATCATTTATAAATCCGTGTCGGTCTGAAGCAACACAACAAAGTCTGAGCGCAGTTTAATTCCGGGACGGGTATAAGCTTTCCCGTGCACGCACACTTCTCTCATTTATAAAATCCTTGTGCAGACTCGCCGTTGTGCTGATAAAACCTGGTTTTGCCAACCTCCAGGTGGGGCCTGGAGACCTTCCGGAATTACAGCAGATGGGATTTACTTTTGAGAAAGCACAACCGGCTCGAGCTTCATGCGCAGGGTTAGGAATATTCCTTTTGTTAGGAATATTCCTAGTAAAAGGTAAGGTAAAGCTTTCCCTTGCTCGAAAGCCAGTCTAGCGTTGCGGTGCTCATTTCCGTTTCCAAGCCGAAGAGCCAGCGCTGTCCGAAGACGTTTCCGTGGTCACGTGGCCGGCATGACTAGACGCCAAGGCGCACGGAACGCTGCTACTTTCCTAATTAGTAGTAATTAGCACTGCTTAAACAGTAGGGGGATGGAGCTGCGGTGGCTCAAGTGATTAAGACGCTGAACTGCAGGCTATGGAAGGTCGGTAGTTCAGCAGTTCGAGACCCGGGTGCCGCATGAACAGCGTTCGGTGCGCCTTGGTGTTTAATCATGTCGGCCACATGACCACAGAAACGTCTTCGGACAGCGCTGGCTCTTCGGCTTGGAAACGGAGATGAGCACCGCAACCATAGGGCATCCGACTGATTCGGCTGGCCTTCAAACCTTTACCTTTTTTAAACAGTAGGGGTATTTAAAATGAGATTCGTAAACGGGAAAATATATGGCCTTTTCTCTCTTTTCAAAATATGGTAACCCTCTTCATGTGCGTGGCCATGCTGGCCTGAAGCAATAGAAATAACATTTCAGTCCACTCTGGGCACCTTTAATACCATGGAAGTTTAATTCTGGGTATAACCTTTCGCGTGCACCCAGAATTAAACTTTGTTGGGTCTTACAGGTGCCACTAGACTCAGACGTCGTCGTCATCACGCGCACTATCCTTTAGGCAGCACGAGTTATGCAGAAACCGGTTTTGTTTGCATGCATTTTAAGGTGTTCACCCGCATCGAGGCTCTGGAAGTCATGGAGCCGGTGTGCTCATGTGCTCAGAACACACTCTCAGTCCAATGCTCCCTTAAAGCTGTATAGTCTTGTGAGCAAAAATTCTACTTTGTGAAGTTACTGGCATTAAGCTTGTGAGCTGCTGCATAAATTAAGCTTGTGGCTGCTGCATAAATTAGTTTGCTCTGGAGCCCTCCTTCCTGAGTTAAGACAGAAACGTGCGAGCCGGAGGCTGAAAAACTGTGAGCTAGCTCACACCAACTCAGCTTAGAGGGAACACTGGTCGTCTTCGCACCTTTTAGGACCAACACAATTTTATTCAAGGTATAAGCTTTCGTGTGCATGCACACTCTCAGATATAGAAGTGTGCGTGGGCAGAAAAGCTTCAACCTGGACTAAAAGCTGTGTTGGGCTTAAAGGTGACCCCCAAGACTGGACTTAAAACTTTGTTCTGCTGCTTCAGCTCCAACACGGCTTAGCCACCTGAAATCTGTTTACGCAGAAGTAACTCCAGCTGATTTGAGCGGCACTTACTTCCGAGTAAGGAGTGTGCGGCCTTTCTTACCAGCGCCTCCCCTGAATCCAACGGTATCGCCCAGCCAGCCCCCAACCAGGTAACATGTGCAATTGCAAACAGTTTGAACGTTGCAAAAATGTGATTGAAAGTCACAGCCCCGGCGCTTTGCAAGGAAATTGCAAGTAGATAAATAGGTACCACTTCAGTGGGAAGGGAACAGCGTTCCGTGCGCCTTGGTGTTTAGTCATGCCGGCCACAAGACCACGGAAACGTCTTCGGACAGCGCTGGCTCTTCGGCTTGGAAAGGGAGGTGAGCACCGCAACCCTAGAGTCGGACTCGACTGGCTTTCGAGCAAGGGAGACCTTTACCTTTTATCCCCGCTTTAAAACGGCTGCAAATCGCAGGCACAAATTCAACCGATGCAACGGCGGGGGAGGCGAAGCTCGCTGAGCTCTACCTGTTGCATGGCGCTTGCACCTTTGACGACGCCCCTGAGCCCTCCAAGTTGCCACACACACCCCGCCCCTGTATAGTTCCGCGGAAGCAGATCCCACTGGCTGAATTCAGTGGGATTTACTCCCGAGTAAGCGTGGAAGGGGGCCGCAGAGGCTGGAAACGCTGTAACTGCAAAGGGGGAAGGGAAATGGGAGTTTTTGCTTCTGGAAACGAGTCGGTCGGTCAAGCCTCGCACTTGCACCCGCCCTTCCGCAGTCTCGTTTGCAAACCCAAATTTAGGAAACTCAAAATGTTGCATGGCAAGAAAAGGGGGGAGTTTTCTCACTCCCCCTTCCCAGATTTTGCCTTCGCGATTGCAACACCAACCAACCCCCCCCCGGCGTGTGAATGGCCCGCCCCGCGTGACGTCACCCGCGTTCTAATTCCCACGGTTGCCCCGGGAGACGGGATTGTTCGGCTCCAATCGCTGGGGAACGGGCAGGCTTCGGAAATGTCCCGCCCACTCGTTCCCGCTCTGCGACCCCTATTGGGCCGCCGCGCCGCCTTTCAAAGGCTCGCTGCCTCTCTATTGGCCGCGGCGGCTCCTCCTCTCGCTCCCTTGCGCCTGGTTTAGCTGGAAAGCTCCAGTGCGGGGATTGTCCTGCTGGTTTCTGAAGCTGCGCTGAGTCCGCCTGCCATTTTGCAGCTAAGAGGTTTGGGGGCCGAGGAAGGGGGCACCGGATCTCATATGCCGCCTCTCTCATATCCCCGAGGGTTTGAACTGGGGGGTATAGTGGAAGGGGTGCTATAGAATCTTCGTGTGAGTCAGGGTGGGTGAGAGGTCCAGCCTTGGTGGGAAACCCCAGAAACCTGCACGGGAGCTTTTCCTCCTCCCTCCAACCCTTACTCAAGTGCAAGGGGATCAGGACCCCGGGAGATAGAATCCTAGGCAGCACCCCACTGGAAAGGGAGGGTCTTGAGTTCCAAAGAGGCGGTCAAGATCCAGGGAGGATCCTACAGGTGGGGGATCAATATTCTGGAGGAAAGGATCCAGAGGCACCTACCCTCATTGAGTCTGCAGGCTTCAGTCCAGGAATCTCTCAGAAGATCCGGGCAAAAAGTCCCAGGAAGGGTCTCTTGGAATCCCAGGTGACCCTTTTAAGGGGCCTTGGGAAAAGAGTTTTCCAGAGTCCACTAGATCCTAAAGGGGGTCCAGAGACCCAGCTAGCTCTCCACAGAGGAGCACAAAGGACCCCCCCCAAAAAAGCCCACATATGGAGTGACTGCCCTGAGTCAGGGCCCACCCATGTGCCCTAGAGCCGTAGTACCACCTGTGGCTACCCAACAGATGCTCTACAAGTGCCAGCGGTGATGATCCCAGAAGAGGAGAACCCCCCCGCTGGGGAAGCGGATGAGGACGGAGATGGAGGCCTCCCGCCCCTGCGCCAGCCCTCCCAGAGCGGTAGCATCCACAAGGTAAGGGTGGGGGGAAGGTCTGGGTACCAGGGTGGCATGGGGATATTACGTGTGGCTGGCAGAGCCATCCTAGCTGGGGAGGAGTGGAGGGTGTGACTCAGTGGCAGAGCTTCTACTTGGCATGCAGAAGGTCCCAGGTTCACTTCCTGGCATTTCCAGGTCTTAAAAAAGGGACTGGGGAGTCAGTGATATGAAAGACCTCCACCTGAGACGCCGGAGAGCGGCTGCCAGTCTGAGTAGGCAATACTGGCTTTGTTATTCATTTATTTTTCAAACTCATACCCTGCCCTCCCTGCCGCAGCAGGGGACCTTGCAGAACTGAGGGTCTGATTCAGTAGAAGACAATTTCATGTGTTCGTAGGGATGGCTGGGGTATTTATTTATTTATTTATTTATTTTTGGGGTTATATCCTGCCCTCCCCAAAGGCTCAGGGCGGCTAACGACGAGGCATGAATGCCAAAGTTAAAACAGTAAAAACAGAATAAAACAATACAATACAATACACTAAAGTGTCGGTGCTCTAAAGGTCACACGGGCCGGAAAATGCGGGGGGGGGGAGCGTGGCGGTTTACCCTGGAGCAAAATAACGTGAGGCTGCGTGATCAGACGTCCCGTCGAGGTCACGTGGGTGGGGGGGAGGTGCCGATCACACGACAATCCTCCGGTGCGGCAAAGAAGCTGCACGGCGCAGCAAACGGGGTTGTGGGGTTTTTTAAAAACCAAAGTGTGCGCATGCGCCGTTGGGTGCTTGTGCGCATCTCGTGGAGACTTTGGGGGGGAAATCCTTTTTGCGACGGGACATGGGTGGGCGCCAGATGCCACGAACTACCACCGGAAATGCGATCAGACGCCCGCCCTTGCCCGCCCAGTTTGTACGCTGCACCTTCGGCGGGAAGCCTCGGGTGAGCCACGGGAGCTCTACGCTTCCCAGATGTGGCGGTGTGATCGCGCCCGGAAAATCCGCCTATCTTCCGTCTCTGTAGTGATCAGACGCCCGCCCTTGCCCGCCCAGTTTGTACGCTGCACCTTCGGCGGGAAGCCTCGGGTGAGCCACGGGAGCTCTACGCTTCCCAGATGTGGCGGTGTGATCGCGCCCGGAAAATCCGCCTATCTTCCGTCTCTGTAGCGTGGTTAATGCTCCGTGTGACCGCAGCCACTGATCATTAATTGATCATTGCGACCTATATGCGTGCTCTCTGAATACATCTAGCAAGAACTCTTTGCGCCATGTGGAATCTATCACTCCATGTAGCAACTGTGTGCAGAGCTGGTAAAATATCAGTTCTCTGAACTAACATTTAATGTTCGTGCCTCTTCCGCAGGGTGCCGAACATCAGGGGGCCATTGTGCCGCCTCAGCTGGTTTTTATTCCTTTTTATATTTTAGATACATATAGGCAGGGATGTGGGAAGGTGTTTGGGAAATAAGGGCAGGTGATGGTTGGGGTGGGTGGGGAGCCCCTGGAGAGAAGGGCACCTCTGCCAAAACCACCATGT
>NW_015173276.1:0-2566 GCF_001447785.1 Gekko japonicus | reverse complement strand
CTCTCTCAGCCCCACCGACCTCACAGGATGTCTGTTGTGGGGAGGGGAAGGGGAAGGGAAAGGAGTTCGTAAGCCGCTCTGAGACTCCGAGTGAAGGGTGGGGTATAAATCCAACCTCTTCTTCTTCAGTGGGAACCCAAAGCCGCTTACTTCTCTCTCCTCTCCTCCATTTTATCCTCACAACAACCTTTTGAGGTAGATTCAAGTGGGTAGCCATGTTGGTCTGAAGCAGCAGAACAAAAGTTTGAGTCCAGTGGCACCTTGAAGACCAACAACGTTTTATTCTGGATAGAAGCTTTCGTGTGTATGAAGAAGAAGTGTGCATGCATGCTGAAGCGTATACCTTGAATAAGACTCTGTTGGTCTTAAAGGTGCCCCTGGACTCAAACTTTGCTCTTCTAAGGTAGGTGAGGCTGAAAGAGCGTGATTGGCCTGAGGTCACCCAGCGGGCTTCTGTGGCCAAGTGGGGATTTGAACTTGGGTCTCCCAGATCATAGCCTGACACTATCCACCACACTGACTCTCTCTGTCACCGGCTGGGGTGCCAGTCAAAGGGAGTCCAGGTCAGGAGCCAAGATGACAGTGCAAAGTCCAAAGCCAAGCCAGGGTCATGAGCCAGAAACACAGCGAAGTCCAAAATAACAAACCAGAAGCATAGTCCAAAGCCAAGCTGGGGTCAGGAGCCAGGAATACAGAGCCAAGTCCAAAGCCAGGGGGTCTTAAGGTCTAGATGCAAGAGCCGAGCCAAAGTGGATGCAAGCGGCACGAAGCTGACTCATTGCTTCCACAAAGATCGGCCAGGCTTCTGTTAGAAATTTGGGCTAGCTGAGCGTCTCCCCTGTAGCCTGGCCTCTCTTCGCCTGGTTGCTAAGTTTTGCTGCAGTCGCTCCCTTAAACGAGTCACACGTGGGGGTGAGTCAGGAAGGCTTTCAACTTGCAGTTCTTCCTTCTTCTCTGGGCCAGGTGTGAAGACTGCTGTTACAGGCACTTGCCAGCTATCCTCCCCTGCTGCTTCAGTGGGGCCAGCTGTGGTTTCTGCAGGTTCTGTCAGCTCATCCTCATCCACGCCCGTGACACTCACTAATGCTGCTACAAAATGCGCCAGAATCAATGCCGCTTTCGCACAACTCTCATATGCCCTTGACTTCTTTTTTCAGGGCTGCCTATTGAAAGTTTCTCCATAACCACCCATAACTTCAGGGAAATGTTAGCTTTCAAAACTGTCCCAATGGTGCAGTGCTGAGTAGAGTTACACCCTGCTAAGTCAGTTGAAGTCAGTGGAGTTAGAAAGGCGTAACTCTGCTTAGCACAGCACTGTGAGCCGCTAACCTGCTTGGGTGGTGGCAGTCACCGATACCTCTCCGGACTGGTTTCTGCTAGAAATTAAAAAAAACTTTTTCCCTGTTGACTCAGAGATGGAAAAAGGGACCTTCACCGGTTCATACAGCCCCGGGCAGGCCGGATGGGAGCTTTAATATTTCTTGAATCACATACGCAACTTTCTGCGGCTTGTTGTATAGTTTAGCGTTGGTCCTTTTTTGTTTTAAAAATTCAGAAAGAGGGGTCAGGTAAAGCTATATAGGATGTGGGCTTAGTTACCCATGCCTTGGTAGATATGTGTAGTCCTGTCGGCAGAGATGGTGTGTTAGGAAAGGTAAGCGACAATAGTTCTGTGGCCCGGGCTAGCCTCATCTTGACTCAGAAGCTAAGCAGGGGCAGTCCTGGTCAGTGTTTGGATTGGTGACCACCAAGGAACACCAGGGTCATGACACAGGGTCAGGCAATGGCAAACCAACTCTGAATGTCTCTTGCCTTGAAAACCCCACAGGGTCAACATGTCAGCTGTGACTTGACAGCAAAAGAAAGAAAAGAAAAAGACAGATTCAGGTAGGTTGTCGTGTTGGGCTGAAGCAATAGAACAAAGTTTGCGTCCAGTGGTACCTTTAAGACCAACAAAGTTTAGTTCTGGGCAGTGTTCCCTCTAAGCCGAGTTAGTGTGAGCTAGCTCTCAGCTTTTTAGCATCCAGCTCACACCTTTTTGTCTTAGTTCAGAAAAGATGGCTCCAGAGCAAACTAATTTATGCAGCAGCCAAATCGCTCACTCACAACTTGAATGCTAGTAGCTCACAAAGTATAATCTTTGGTCACAAGACTCCACGGGTTAGAGGGAGCATTGGTTCTGGGTATAAGCTTTGATGTGCATGCGCACAGAAGCTTATTCCCAGAATTAAACTATGTTGGTCTTTAAAAGTGCCACTGGACTCAGACTTTGTTCAAAAAAAAGGCAGGTCTGTGCCCCCTAGGAGTTTACAGTCTAGATTTCAACAGTAGGGTAAAGGCAACAGAGAGACGTACGGTACCAGGAGAGGGAGGGGAGAAACCAGGGTAACAAAGAAAGATTCAGAGAAAAGATGGCACCGGGTAAATCAATGTAAGATGCCTGGAACATTGAAACTGAGTGTTATTAAAGTATTACTGTTACATACGGGCCATTTATTATTAAACACAGTTGCCTGATTGAAGACGAAGGGTGATGGCTCAGTTTCCATGTACAAATGGGCATTGT
>NW_015173275.1:70862-85685 GCF_001447785.1 Gekko japonicus | reverse complement strand
CTGTATCGCTGAGCCTCAGCCCCTCTCCAATGTGGGTTGCATCCAATTATGTGCGTGTGTATCATTCTTTCTTACACTCAAACAGGGACGCTTTCACTGTTTACCCATTCCCTCTTCACCCTTCTTCTATTTCATCACCTTGGGGTTAACTTTAGGCTGCATGCGCTCCTTACGCACCATCAAACTGCTTCTGACTTTCAACAACCCTATGCATGAATGACCTCCCGAATGGCCTAGCGTTAACAGCCTAGCTCAGGTCTTGCAAACTGAAGGCCTTTGTGGCTTCCTTGTTTCAATCAATCTCATTTCGTGTTGGGTCTTTCCTCTTCTCCTGCTGCCTTCAGCTCTTCCTAGCATTATATTTCAATAATGCTAGGAAGTAAAACCTGGCTTTTTAAAACATTGGCTGTTGGACATGTTTAAGGGTGACTCTAGAATCTTTGTATATCAGATAGTACAAGAAAGGGGCCCCCGTGATACTCGCGGGGGGTGGGTGGGGAAGAGCTCCAGGCAGAGCAGGAGGAGGAGGAAGCAGCAGCAGGAGGCAGCGAGGCCTGAGCGGCTTGCAGCCGCCGGGCCTCACCAGTCTCCCCCAGTCTCCTCCCCCACCCCCGGATCTGGCAGCAAGGCATGCGCAGGGAAGGCTCTTTTACTTTTGGGGGGATTTAAATATGGCCCCCCTTTTTAGATTTTTGTGCACACCTGGGGATTGCCCCAAGTGTTCAGGAAAATCTCCCTGCCCCTCAGTTGTCACGATGTGCGGATTTAGATATCCGCACGCAGGGGGCGCCTTCGCTATTATTAGATAGTATTTCTAACTTTGGTTATTGTTGTTCATATTCGGCTATGCAATCATTTATATCTGCAGTCCTTTAATTTTGTAGACTTTCCCTTGATGTATAGTTTGAAAGAACAGTGTATTGTTAAAAACTGTAGCATTAGAGTGCAGCTCTGGTCAGAGGAAAGTTGTGGAAATAAACTTTGTATTTCCTTTCTTATAGAGGCTTCCTAAAAGGTATTTTTATGTGTTCTTTTTAACAAGTATTGTGTATGATTTTAAAACATCACTGTTTTGATCAAGGTATGGACACAGCTTATTCTCTGCTTGCTGTAAATCTAGCAAACATGCTGTAATAAAAAGAAATATTGATCTAGTAGGAGCTGCGGTGGCTCAAGTGGTTAAGACGCTGAACTGCAGGCTGGAAGGTCGGTAGTTCAGCAGTTCGAGATCCGAGTGCCGCATGACGGAGTGCGCTCCCGTCTCTGGTTCCAGCGCCTGCCAACCTAGCAGTTCGAAAGCAAGAAATTGCAAGTAGATAAATAGGTACCGCTTCAGTGGGAAGGTAACAGCATTCCGTGCGCCTTGGCGTTTAGTCATGCCGGCCACATGACCACGGAGAAGTCTTCAGACAGCGCTGGCTCTTCAGCTTGGAAACAGAGATGAGCACTGCAACCCTAGAGTCGGATTCGATCGGCTTTCGAGCAAGGGATACCTTTACCTTTATTGATATAGTAGGAAAAGAAAACCCTCTTCCTAGCATTATTGTCTTTTCCAGTGAGGCTTGGATTCTCACGGAGACATTGACTTGACCGTGGATTCAGGTGGGTCGCCATGTTGGTCTGAAGCAGTCACTCCTTATGTCTGCATTCCCATCAAGAAGGGCTATGCACCCTCTTTATTTTAGTGTATTTCTTATTTGGAACAGTAGATTGGAATAGTGATTGTAATGTAATGCAATGAATATTAGAATGTATGCCATTCAGAATGGTAGACTGAAATGCATTTCTCTGGTCTGGTGACAGAGGATACATAACAACTGCTCAACCAATAACCCCGCCTCAAAGATTTATTCAAGGTGTGAGCTTTTGTCAGACAATGAAATGGAATTACATATCATAGTTGTGTGTATATAAGGGTAGCTTGTTAAATTAGCATGCAAAATAGTGTATGTAATACTGTATGTATATTAGAGCAGTGCATGTATATTATCGTTTCAGGGGCTGCGGTGGCTCAGTGGTTAAGACGCTGCAGACCGGAAGGTCGGTTTAGTCATGCCGGCCACATGACCATGGAAACGTCTTCGGACAGCGCTGGCTCTTCGGCCTGGAAACAGAGATGAGCACCGCATCCTAAAAATGGCGACAATTTTCCTGTTGGCTCCGTCAGCTGAATAGATGGTAGTCGTGATGGTTTTCTGCAGGACCACTTTGTAGAGCCGCTTTGCAGGGGCCCATGTAACTGGACGTCCGTCGCCTCAACCAAAGGCCTGACGGAACAGCGCTGTCTTGCAGGCCCTGTGGAACTGTAATAAGTCCTGCAGGGCCCTGATCTCAAATGGGAGCTTGTTCCACCAGGTAGGGGCCAGGGCAGAGAAGGCCCTGACCCTGGTTGAGGCTAAACGGACATCCTTTGGGCCAGGGACAACCAGCAGGTGTTACTCAGTGGAGCACAAGGCTCTTGGGGGGGGTACATGGGGAGAGGCGGTCCCTCAGATATGCTGGGGGCCACAACATACAGTGCACATGTATGGCTGGTTGTTGACTTTGCCCATTTGTAGAATGGCCCCTGAAGAAGACCCTGCTCAGGTGAGCAAAGCTGTCATGGCAGAGCACAAAAGCACCCTACTTGTTGGAAACTAATGGTGAAGAAGAAGAAAAAGAGAAGAGATTGGATTTATACCCTGTCCTTCACTACCCAAAGGTGTCTCAGAGGGGCTTACAAACTCCTTTCCCTTCCCCTCCCCACAACAGACACCCTGTGAGGTGGGTGGGGCTGAGAGAGCTCTTGACAGAAACTGCTCTTTTTCAAGAACAGCTCTTATCAGAACTATGGCTTGCCCAAGGTCGTCCAGCCAGGTGCAAGTGGAGGAGTGGGGAATCAAACCTGGTTCTCCCAGATTAGAGTCCACACACTTAACCACTACACCAAACAGGGTTACATCTTTCTAAATCCATTCAAATCAGTGGACTAGGGCTTAGAAGGGTGTGACTCTGCGTGGGGTGGCACTGCAAGGCATTTATTACACTTCACAAGGAAAAAAATTATGGCACGTATTTCAGTTTCCCCCCTGTTTCATTTGGTTACTGAGTGAAAAAATAAAGAAAAAGCAGATTTTTTTTCACATGCCTTCAAAACTCAAGAGAATTTTACATTTTGAGGTGCCATTAAAGGGCAAGTTACTAAATCCAGCAATAACGCTGGCCATTATTTACGTGTCGTCAACGGGCCAGGGGAACCTCTCGCAACCACTAACTTCCTGCTCTCGGGTTGTGAACCCCATTTTAATGCATAAGAAGGTGTTTTAATATTTTAATGATTTATCATACGGCTGAAATGTTGTTACCTGCCCTGCGCCCGCTCGCAGGAAGGGCGGGCTATAAATATGAAGAAATGAATAAATAAATTATCATTGTGCAGATAGGGCCACAGGATGTATTGCACACAAGGATACATAACATTTCTGTAATGACAGGTAGATTCCAGCCCAGTAGCATCTTAGAGACCAACAAGAGTTCCTGGCTATAAGCTTTCGAGAATCTGACTTCCCTTCATCAGACACGTGTATCTGACAAAGAAACCTTTGACTCTCGAAAGCTTATACCCCAAGTCTTGTTAGTCTCTAGCCTTGAGACTGACCTGGAAGCTCCAACTGCTACAAAATGCAGTTGCGTGTCAGGCAGGTCACACCCAGGGGTCGTTTCGTAGAAAAAGAGCTAGGGGGACTCATTAGCATAACTCATTAGCATATGCCACACCCCCTGACATCACCGGAAGTGTGTCACAAGGCCACACCCCATGACATCACCGGAAGTGTGTCATAAGGCCACACACCCCGCCCCCAACGGTCCCGGCCGCCACCGCCGGCCTTGCAGCTCCACTGCCGAGCCCCATCAGGGGCCCGGCGGTGGACCTGCAAGGCCGGCGGGAGTGCGAGGAAGCTATGAGGGCCGGAAGCGGGGCGGCCGGAAGCAGGCTTCGTCATGTGCCCCGCCCCCCGCGATCCCCCCCGAAATGACCTCTGGTCACACCACACGAGGCTTCAGAAGAAGATCTGTTTATTAGTGGTTAAGTACTAAAGAACACGTGTACAGCTTGTGTCAGGAACAGCCTTCAGTATAAGGGCCTCAGACTTATAGTGAAATCAAGCATCCCCCCCCCCAGTGAGCGGAAGCCAATGATTATAGTTTGCGCAGGCGGGCAAAAGCAAGCAAGTAAGCGGGGAAAGCAAAAAGCCGTTACTTTCCCAGCTGAGTAAAAGGCAGCTGGAGACTACAAGGTCAAGCCTGAGATAGCGCTCTACATTCCAGATCCACGACAGGGCTACCTGACACTGCGCAGGTCCTTACCGGGACTCCACGGAGGGCACATATCCATCCAGTGCTGCGCAAGCTGCACTGGTTGCCAGTGGAGCACCAGATCAGATTCAAGGTTTTGGGGCTTACCTTTAAAGCTCTTAACGGTCAGGGACCTACGTACCTTCGGGCTCGCCTCTCCTGATATATCCCCCGAAGGGCATTGAGATCGGCAGACAAGGATCTCCTGGTGGTCCCCAGCCCCAAAGATATCCGGCTGGCCTTGACCAGGGCCAGGGCTTTCTCCTGGTGGAACTCTCTGCCGAATATCATCCGTGCCTTGTCTGATCTATTAAAGTTCCGCAGGGCATGCAAGGCAGAGATGTTCCGCCAGCCCTTCGGTGGAGGCAAGCGAGGGTTCTCTTACATCTACCCAGTATCCTCCCCTCCTCCCCCCCCATGAAAATCTGAATGCTGGATATGCCATCTTGTTTTTAAAGCGTTTAAATATTTATGCTGAATGTTTTAATACTGAATTTTTGTAGTTTTAATGGGTTTAAAAATTGTACTGAATTTATGTCGTCATAAACCGCTCTGATCCCCGTGTGAGCGCGGTCAAGAAATCAAAATAAATAAATAAATGAATGAATGAAGTGCTGCTGGCCTGGAATGTAGCTTTTCTACAGCAGATCAACACAACTATCCTCTGAAACTGATTCCATGAACACATGAATCTGCCTGAACTGGACCTTTGGTCCATCAAGGTCAGTATTGTTTACTCAGACCACCAGCAGCTCTCCAGGGTCCCAGGCAGAGGTCTTCCACGTCATCTGCGACCTGGTCCATTTACCTGGAGAGGCTGTGGATTGAACCTGGGACCTTCTGCATGCCAAGCAGATGCTCTGCCACTGAAGCGATAATAAATGGTTTAATTTACAAAAAGCCAATTCAGGAGGCTGCGACTGGAAATGAAAGAGGGGACGGAGGAGGAGAGAGCATAAGCTCTTTTTGCAAGCCATTTGTTTTCCCCAAAATCAATACCCCCAAGATGCTCCACCCATAATTATATCTCATTTTAAGTAAGGGGATTCAAATTCAGGAACAAGCATTAGTAAAGCGAAGAACACCAGTTTCCTAAAAACAGCGTAATCTTGTTGCAAAAACTAAACTGTAACCTCCTCCGCTTTAAAACATACTACAAAGTCAAGCGCAAAATACAGATAAGACAACCGAGCAGCGCATGTACGCATGCGCAGAATGGGTACCGAAAAGGCCCAACCCCTTGGCGCGTGCGCACCAGAGCACGATTCTTTGGTTACCATAGTGACGGAGGAAACACAACCCGGCTTCGCTATCACTCACCGCCTCCTTGGCCTGAGAAGTGGTTTTCAGCGTTTGATAGGTTAACTCCATTTGTGCGGCGAGGCTTAAGCGAGTGGGCCGCTTTCGCCCTCCCTTCCAGGCTCCGCTGAAGAAGCCGCTTCGGCCTCGCAAGAGACTCACGGCAACTTTCTTCGATGTACAGAATGGACCAATCAACATCCCTTAGCGTGCACAGTTTAGCCAATAGGAGACTAATCCGCGTGAAGAGGCGGGATGAAGAACTAGCCAATGGAGCAACGGGGAGAGTTTTGACCAATCACGGGCCGGTTAAATGAAAGGCGGGAGCACTTTAGGTGCTACAATAGGTAGTCAGTCCAGCCAATCAGGGCACAGGGCTTTACTTTCCCTGCCCTCCTTGAGTGAGGAAGACTTGATTGACACAGGGGTGTGTGTGTCTGTTTATTTTAGCTGCAAGAGACTGACGGGACTGAGTACCTGGGGGAGAGGAAAGCAAAAGTCCAGTAGTACAAGACTAACAAAATTTGTAGCAGGGGATGAACTGTCGTGAGCCACTGCTCACTTCTTCTCGAAAGCTCACACCCTTCCGCAAATTGTGTTAGTTTTGAAGGTGCTGCGGGACGCTTGCTGTTTTCTACTACTACAGACAGGTTTCTACTGCTCCCCTATCTGGGGGAGAGAGAGTTCCTCGAACAATACAAATAACAAGGTTGTTGTTTTGGTAGCGTGGAGCTCCTTTTAGTGCAAGATGGAGACTCCTGCAGAATGGGTTTTCTGTCTTTGCACTTGGAGAAACTTAAATCAGTACACAAAGAAGTGCACAGTCCACACCTCAGAAAGGATATTATAGCATTGGAAAAAGTGCAGAAAAGGACTGCACTTGGGATAAAAGGATCAAAAACTGGCTAATTAGTAGAAAACAGAGAGTGAGTATAAATGGGCAATTTTCTCAGTGGAGGGTGGTAAGCAGTGGGGTACCGCAGGGATCAGTACTTGGTCCACTGCTTTTTAACTTGTTCATTAATGATTTGGAGTTGGGAGTAAGCAGTGAAGTGGCTAAATTTGCGGATGATACGAAGTTGTTCAGGGTGGTGAAAACCAGTGAGGATTGTGAGGCACTCCAAAGGGATCTGTCAAGGATGGGCGAGTGGGCGTCAACATGGCAAATGGGGTTCAGTGTGGCCAAGTGCAAGGTGATGCACATTGGAGCCAAAAATCCTAAATATAAATACACGTTGATGGGGTCTGAACTGGCAGAGACTGATCAAGAGCGAGATCTTGGAGTTGTAGTAGATAACTCACTGAAAATGTCGAGACAGTGTGTGACTGCAATAAAGAATAATGCTGGGAGATTTCCAGACCCCACCTGGAGGTTGCCATGCCAACCAATGCTCCCTCTAAGTGATGGAATCTTGTGAGCAAAAATTCTACTTTGTGAGCTACTGGCATTAGAGTTGTGAGCGAGCGATTTGGCTACTGCATAAATTAGTTTGCTCTGGAGCCATCCTTCCTGAGCGAAAACAAAAATGTGCCGAGCCAGAGGCTAAAAAGCGGTGAGCTAGCTCACACTAACTCAGCTTAGAGGGAACACTGATGCCAACCCCAACATATGATGATCAGGAACTGTGATCAGATCCTCTGGTGTATATTTCAGCCTTAAAAAGCCGTCATGGACCAGAGGGTGCTACGTGGCTGCAAGAACTGCTCCATCCCAAGCCTGATTCTCCACCTCCCTCTTCGGTTTTATTGTATTCCTGGTCCTATCACATTGCTCACTAAGATCACTTATGTCATAGATCACACACCCTAGCACCAATGTTCCCTCTAAGCTGTGGAGGCCTGTGAGCAAAAATTCTAATTTGTGAGCTACTGGCATAAAAGCTGTGAGCGAGCGATTTGGCTACTACCTAAATTAGTTTGCTCTGGAGCCCTCCTTCCTGAGCGAAGACAAAAATGTGTGAGCTGGAGGCTGAAAAACTGTGAGCTAGCTCACACTAACTCAGCTTAGAGGGAACACTGCCTAGCACCACCACAACCCCAGCACTTTGCAAGCAGTGAGTTCCGTGCGTGTCTATGCATGAAGTAATGCATACTTGGGGAGGGTTAGAGTTGCCAACCTCCGGGTGGCACCTGGAGATTTCCTGCTCTTACAATTGATCTCCAGAAAACCGAGGTCAATTCCCCTGGAGACTCTATGGCATTATACTTCACTGAGGTCCCACCTCTCCCCAAACCCCACCCACCCCAGGCTCCACGCCCCAAATCTCCAGGTATATGTTCCAACTAAAATCTGGCAGCCCTAGGGAGGGAGTTACTAATCATAAGAACATAAGAGATGCCAATGTTGGATCAGGCCAAAGGCCCATCCAGTCCAACACTCTGTATCACACAGTGGCCAGAAATACCAGGGGCCATCAGGAGGTCCAGCAGTGGGGCCAGGACATTAGAAGTCCTTCCACAGGACATTAGAAGCCCTTCCACAGGACATTAGAAGCCCTCCATGCAACAGACCTATTCATTTTGGCTTGAATTTGAAACTACTCAATAAAAAGATATCGAGGGTCTTGTTGTTAGGGGTGGTGTGATGGAGACTACAGGTATGCACCTTAAACTGCTTACAGGAAAGAAGGGATTTTTAAAATACAGTAGCGCTGTGTTTGATGTTTCTGTTTTCTACTGCTGTGGAAGGAGAGACTTCATGAGTCTCTTGTTTCCATGACTCTCTTTTCCCTTGGCTGTATTTAGGAAAGGGTAGCGCAGCCAACACAAGATCGTCAGTTTCAATATTTGTTCTGTGCCGTCTGGTCCTGCGTTTACTCCCAACAAGAGAGCCAGTGAGGTGTAGTGGTTAGAGTTCGAGGGTAGTGTACGGGAGAATCGGGTTCAAATCCCCATTTTGCTGTGGAAGCTTGCTAGGTAACTGGGCCCGTCACTCACTCGCAGTGCAGCCTACCTCACAGGGTTGTTGTGAAGATAAAAGCAAGAAGGGAATGCTGTAAACCGCTTTGGGTCCTAGGGATGCCGGCTTCCAGGTGATACCTGAGGATCCCCCAGAATTATAGCTTATCTCCAGACTACAGAGATGAAGAAGAGTTGGTTTTTATTCCCTGCTTTTCTCTACCTTAAGGAGTCTCAAAGCGGCTGACAATCGCCTCCCCTTCCTCTCCCCACAACAGGCACCTTGTGAGGCAGGTGGGGCTGAGAGGGTTCTGAGAGGACGGGGACTGGCCCAAGGTCACCCAGCAGGCTTCAGGTGGAGGAGGAATGGGAAATCAATCCTCATTCTCCATATTAGAGTACACCACTCTTAACCACTATGCCACACTGGCTCGCAGGTTCCCTGGAGAAAATGGATGCTTTGGAGGGTGGACTCTATCGCATTGTATCCCACTGAGGTCCTTGAACTCCCCAAGCTCCATCCCCAAATCTCCAGGAGCCAGTTTGGTGTGTGGTTAGGAGAAGAAGAATAGAAGAGATTGGATTTATACCCCGCCCTTCACTACCCAAAGATGTCTCAGAGTGGCTTACAAACTCCTTTCCCTTCCCCTCCCCACAACAGACACCCTGTGAGGTAGGTGGGGCTGAGAGAGCTCTGACAGAAACTGCTCTTTTTCAAGGACAGCTCTTATCAGAACTAGGGCTTGCCCAAGGTCATCCAGCCAGGTGCAAGTGGAGGAGTGGGGAATCAAACCCGGTTCTCCCAGATTAGAGTCTGCGCACTTAATGACTACACCAGACTGGCACAGACTCTAATCTGGGAGAACCGGGTTTGATTCGCCACTCCTCCATATGCAGCTGCTCGTGTGACCTTGGGTAAGTTACAAGCTATTTCAGAGCTGTTCTCTCAAGGGCAGTTCTCAAGAGAGCTCTCTCAGTCCCACCTACCTCACAGGGTGTCTGTTGTGGAGAGGGGGAAGGAAAGGGGATATACTGAGACTCCTTCGGGTAGTGAAGGGTGGGGTATAAATCCAGTCTCTTCTCTTCTTCTTCCCAGTCTGGATTTGGCCACCGTATGCCCCCCCCCCCCCATCCATGGCCATGGGAGACCAGGCAACCCTACTGGGTCCCCATGAGACTGAAAGGTGGGGTATACAATGGAGTGAATGAAATTAATGGCTATGCACAGGATTTCTTTTCCCAGTCTTAATTTAACGGAACAGAAAATCTGCTCCCATTTAACAAGGACAAGTCTCTGATCAGAGTGGCATCTGCTTCAGAATGTGACCCAGTTATAATGTGTGGGGATTCGGCCTTCATTTGCATGAGGTATAAAGATGTGAATTCTGTGTGGGTGGCCGAAGAAATGGGAAGGGCCTACCTCACAGGCAGCCTTATGCTGAATGCCAGGAACCACCACCACCACAGCCGGAAAATTCCATACCCTTTCAGAAGGATTATTATTACTGTTTATGAAAATACTTCTAAGCCTTTGGACATAAAATGATATTTGGGGGCAGGAAATAATTGCACCAGGGATCTCCAGAATTGGCCTGAGCCTCCATTCTCTATTTATCTTTTTACTGTACTTATACCCTGCCTTTCTCCTCAGTGAGGGGCCAAGGCAGCTTACATCAGTCTCCTCTCCTCCATTTTATCCTCACTGAAGGAATTATTTGGCTAGCAGAATGTTGAAGGAGGAGGAGGAGGAGGAGGAGGAGGAGATTGGATTTATACCCCACTCTTCACTACCCGAAGGAGTCTCAGAGCGGCTTACAAACTCCTTTCCCTTCCCCTCCCCACAACAGACACCCTGTGAGGGAGGTGGGGCTGAGAGAGCTCTGACAGAAACTGCTCTTTCAAGAACAGCTCTTGTCAGAACTATGGCTTGCCCAAGTTCATCCAGCAGCTGTTTGGAGGAGTGGGGAATCAAACCCAGTTCTCCAAGAGTAGAATCCACGCACTGAACCACTACACCAAACTGGTTCTCCAGGCACATAACGCCGCAAAGTCTGTCTGTTTAGTGTGTGGTGGCATGAAAAAAAGTGACACGTGGAACCTCTTCATCTTTGCAAAAGTAATAGGAGTCCTTTATCGTAAGGAACTCCATTCTGGATAGGATAGGGTGGAGATAGGATTCTAATCCAGTCTAACTGGCTAGGATGGATAGAGATGCAGGAGGCATGTCCTGCCCTCATGGAGCCAAGATGGAGAAGGTATAGTGTGGAGAGAAGGTGTCAGACCAGAAGGAAGGAAGATTCCCGGACAGCAGCAATCTACACATCGAAGGGATAGAATCAGAGCAGTAGAAAGGAAAGGGTGATCAGTATCCTGGCCTATCTATCTCTCTGTCACACTGTGAATCAAGCCGCTCCCCCCAGCAATAGATTTATGCGCCCTATTAAGAAACAGAGGTTAAGACACTGAGCTGCAGAACGGAAGGAATTCTTTCAGAACCATTATGCCCAGTTATGGCAAGGTGACTAGGGCCACAGTGGGCATTGAGTGGTTACAAAGATCTCTAGCTGAAACGCTCCCCCTATTGTTGATTTGATTTACACTGTGATTGGTAGGAACCTCTTTGACAGCCAAGTTGTGCTAGTTTTACCATGCACTGTGTAAGCCGCTCAGAGCCCTTCGGGGGTGAGTGGGGTACAAATTGAAGGTATAAATAAATAAATAAATAAAGATATAATTTATTTCACTGGTCATCTGCGGGCACCTGTGCCCATACCTCTGTATAGCTATGAGAACATTTAACAGCCTTTCCTACAGAGGTAATGAAATGACTGCATGCAGCTATATTTCATGTTTCAGTGTAGACAAGCCAAGATCCAGTAATGTCAATGCAGTTGAGCCTGTTTTGAGCAAAGGTGGAATTCCTGGCATTGAAGTCAGGGATCACTTTGCCTAGGCCCCATTTAATTCACAAAAGGCACAAGGCAACTCCTAGGGTCCTGGTTTATGGTTTTGAACCATATTTTTGGAAACCAATCAATTATTTCCCCTGTACCCCTATATGAGTCTGGGTAAGGAGTCAAACTAGGCCTTTCTTAATGCAGATTCGCAACAAGAACATATCTAGCCTTCAGTACCTTTTTTACAGGGTGCCAGAAATGAGGCAAACCCATAGGGTTGCCAGCTCTGGGTTGGAACATTCCTGAAGATGGGTGGGGAGGGTGGGGTTTGGGGAGGAGGAACTTCATTGGGATATAACCTCATAGAGTCCGCCCTCCAAACCAGCCATTTCCTCCAGGGGAACTGGCCTCGGTAGTCTGGAGATCAGTTGTAACCCCAGGAGATCTCCAGGTTCCGCCTGGAGGCTGGCAACCCTACCTGTTATGTAGTAAAAATAAAAGATAGCAATGAGGGTTTTCTTTGATATTTTAGCTGTCATCTGGCCCGTGGAGGCATGAGGAAGAATTTCGTCCACGTGCCAGAGAAACAGCAGGTTTTAAAAAATGTTATTAGACCTGTTTCAGTGTTTTCATTGCGGTTTCCTCACTGCCTGTGTTTTCGTTGCAGTTTCTTCGCTTTCTGTGACTGGATATTTGATGGAGCTTCTGATTATATGTATCCCCGTACCTCAGATGTAGGGTTGCCTGGTCCCCCAGGCCACTGGCAGGGCACAGAGGGGTAAGGTTGCCAGATCCAGGTTGGGAACTCCTGGAGATTTGGGGATGGAGCCTGTGGAGGACAGTGGGGTGCAAAGCCACAGAGTCCACCCTCCAAAGCAACCATTTTTTTCAGGAGAACTGTAATTCTAGAGGATCTCCAGATCCTATCTGGAGGCTGGCATTCCTAGAGACTACTCAGCTGGCAGCATCAGTGTGGGATCAGTGGTTGAGAGCCAGTCTGGCGTGGTGGTTAAGTGCACGGACTCTAATCTGGGAGAACCGGGTTTGATTCCCCACTCCTCCACTTGCACCTGCTGGATGACCTTGGGCAAGCCATAGTTCTGGCCAGGGGTCATTTAGTAGAAAAAGAGGTGCAGGAGCTCATTAGCATAACTCATCAGCATAACTAATTAGCATAACCGATTTGCATATGCCACCCCCCCTGACATCACCGGAAGTGTGTCAGAAGGCAACACCCACCGCTCAGAGGAGGGAGAGCTTGTACCTGAATAAAACTTGGTCTTAAAGGTGCCACTGGACTGTTTTGGAGGGGGGGGGGCTCTCAACAGCTTACCTGGTTGCTTCTAGCTCTGACTGAGGGCTGCTGGGAGCAGGGGGTGGGGCTTGTTGCATGTGCCACCCCCTGGGCTCTTTACTGCCGGAGCTCTGCTCCTGTGCGCTCCTGCAGGAAATGACCCCTGGTTCTCTCAAAGCTGTTATTGAAAAAGCAGTTGTTGAAAGAGCTCTCTCAGCCCCACCTACCTCACAGGGTGCCTGTTGTGGGGAGGGGAAGGAGATTGTAAGCCGCTCTGAGACTCCCTTGGGTAGTGAAGGGCGGGGTATAAATCCAATCTCTTCTCTTCTTCTAGATCCAAACAGATCCGATCTAGTTTTTATTCATTTGGTTTTTGTCCGATAGGAAAGGTCACTCTCCCTCTCTGCTAAAGGCAACCCCACCCACAACCGTCAGTTCCCTTGGGTTGCCAACTCTAAGTTGGGGGATTCCTGGAGACTTGGGGATGGAGTCTAGGGAGGCCAGGGTTTGGGTAGGGTAGGGACCTCCGTGGGGTGTAATGCTACAGAGTTCACCCTCCAAAGCAGCCATTTTTCATCAGAGGAACTGATCTCTGTATTCTGGAGATGAGTGGTCATTCCTGGGAATCCTGAGGCCCCATTTGGAAGCTGGAAACTAGGCTTACCAGATGTCCTCTTGTTAGAGGATCTCTCTCTCTCTTTTTGGTGTCTGTCCTCTTTTGGGTTTTAAAAAAAAAACTGATGAAAATGTCCTCTTTTGGGGTTGGAGGGTTAGGAATATTCCTAGTTAGTAGCGATGATCACATCTTAAATAGTAGGGGGGGTTGAAATGCGATTTGTCATAGTGATGGTTGGTTTGAAGTAGTCAGTTGGAAAATATATCCTTTTTGCTTTTCAAAATATATATGGCTGTGGTCTCACACACACTAAATAATCCCCTTTCAATCCACGTTCCAACTGGATTTTTACTGTGTGAACTGGCAAAATCCAGTTGGAAATGGCATTGAAAGTGGATTATTTAGTGTGTGTGTGAGACCACAGCCATACCCTATTGAAAACGCTAACAATGAGGAAGACGAGCATGTTGGAGAGCCATGATTCAGGTCGGCAGCCGTGTTGGTCTGAAGCAAGAGAACCAAGTTTGAGTCCAGCGGCACCTTTAAGACCAACGAAGTTTAATTCTGGGTATAAGCTTTTGTGTGCATCCACACTTGACACTTAAATGTGCATGTACACGTCAGGTGCCATTGGACTCAAATTTCGTTCCACGCATAAGCCGCTTTGGGTCTCCACTGGGAAGAAAGGCGAGGGCTTATCCACTGCGCACGCTCAGAGGCAAGAGGGAGCAAATGAGTCCAGTGGCACCTTTAAGACCAATAAAACTTTGTTGGTCTAAAGGTTCATCTACACTGCATCTGAAGAAGCGTGCCTGCACACGAAAGTTTATACCTAAAATTAAACTTTGTTGGTCTCAAAGGTGCCACCGGGCTCAAACTTTTGCTCCACGCATAAGCCGCTTCATGCGGAAGAAAAGCGGGCACTTATACACCGCGCATGCTCAGAGACAAGTAGTCCTGTCTAAGGGAAGACTGGTGAGGAAATGGCGGGAAACCGTATCGGACCATTCCGTGTAAACCGCCTGGAGCCCCCGCGACAAGGGCGGACTATAAATATCGTAAATAAACAGTCCGTGTGAGGGAAGCGCTCTGAGGAGGATTTCTGATTTGCGCGGGGGTGGGAGGGGCAGGGGCCCGGAACTCTCGCGTGCCCTTTTGACAGCAACGTTCTAAAAAGCCGGACTCCTTAAGGCGCCTCTGGCCGAATCCATCCGCTTCCCGCCGGCCGAAACTCACTCCCGCCCCAACTTCCCCGAGCCGGATCTTTCCCCCGCTCCGGAGATCCGTGCGAAGCGCTGAGAGAGGTCCGGACCGTCGCGGAAGGCTCGGGCGGGAAGCGACCAACGGCCGGCTCCCAACCGCCACTCCGCCTCCGCGCGAGGGAGGCGTGGCCTGGCACAGGCCCCGCCCCCGGCTCGCTCACGCGGGGAGGCGGGGCGCTCGGCGGGTGCAGGATGGTGGCGGCGGCGGCGGGTGACGGGGGG